>NC_077227.1:715780267-715985476 GCF_027887165.1 Monodelphis domestica | reverse complement strand
AAGGAAGGAAGGAAGAAGAAAAGAAGAAAGAAAGAAAGAAAGAAAGAAAGAAAGAAAGAAAGAAAGAAAGAAAGAAAGAAAGAAAGAAAGAAAGAAAGAAAGAAAGAAAGAAAGAAAGAAAGAAAGAAAGAAAGAAAGAAAGAAAGAAAGAAAGAAAGAGAAAAAGAGAAAGAAAGAGAGAGAGAGAGAGAAAGAAAGAGAGAGAGAGAGAGAAAGAAAGAGAGAGAGAGAAAGAGAAAGAAAAAAAGAGAGAGAGAAAGAGAGAAAGAAAGAAAGAGAGAGAGAGAGAAAGAGAGAAAGAGAGAAAGAAAGAGAGAGAAAGAGAAAGAAAGAAAGAGAGAAAGAGAGAAAGAAAGAGAGAGAAAGAGAAAGAAAGAAAGAGAGAAAGAAAGAGAGAGAGAAAGAAAGAAAGAAAGAAAGAAAGAAAGAAAGAAAGAAAGAAAGAAAGAAAGAAAGAAAGAAAGAAAGAAAGAAAGAAAGAAAGAAAGAAAGAAAGAAAGAAAGAAAGAAAGAAAGAAAGAGAGAGAGAAAGAGAGAAAGAAAGAGAGAAAGAGAGAGAGAAAGAGAGAGAGAGAAAAAGAAAGGAAGGAAGGAAGGAAGGAAGGAAGGAAGGAAGGAAGGAAGGAAGGAAGGAAGGAAGGAAGGAAGGAAGGAAGGAAGGAGAGGAAAGGAAAAGGGGAAGGAGGAAAGGCAGTTCATTAAACCTAGAAACAGACTAGAACTTGGAGTTTATAATAATGATAATGATATGGTGATGATGATAACTTACAGTTCTGTAGCTTTCAGATTTGCAAAGTGCTTTACAAATATTATGATCTCATTTGATCCTGAGTTCAAATTCTGACTCCAACAACCTAACCAGCAACAGCTGACTTCCAGGTATCTCTCACTTGCCAGTTTGGCTCCCTTGCTTCCAAGAGAGCCTAATAACAAACCCACCCAGCAGCTGTAGTGAGTGTTTGCCTCCTCATGAGCAGGTGTAGAAACCCAAGCTTGGAGAGGCTGGATGGTATTCTCGGAGTCACATAACTACTCCGTGTTGGGGGAAGGATCCCAGCTAAGCATCTGTCCAGCAGGTGCCCCTTCTTTGTGGCTGGGGAGGCAGCACAGGGACCAGCATCCCAAGTGGCTGTGGCTCTGTTTAGTAAAAGGGGGAATAGAGGCATCTGTGAGCGGCTGCTCAGCCAGGCGCTCTGTTGTAATTGCAGGTTTGACTTGATCAACATAGGACCTGTGCAGCTGGAGTATAACTGGCTGCTGTCTCCAGATGAACCAACAAAGGCTGTCAGCTTCGCTGATCAGGAAAGCAGCAATGCTCCGAGTAAAACAGGTGTGTATCACTGGGAGGGGGTTAAGATGAACCAGTTGATGAGAGAATCACAAGTTCTATCCCACAGGCTTTCCCTGTTATAAAAGGGACATGGAGTGGAGTGAGGGCAACTGGGAAGCTTCATAAGCAACTAGGATTTGTCAGTGTGAGGATCAATAGCTCTTTTTTTTAACCCTTACTTTCTATTTTAGTATCAGTTCTAAGGCAGAAGAGCAGTAAAAGCTAGGCAATGGGGGTTAAGTGACTTGCCCAGGGTCACACAGGAAGTGTCTGAGGCCAGATTTGAGTCCAGGATCTCCTGTCTCTTGGCCTGGCTCTCCATCCTTGAAGCCCCCTAGATGTCTCCTCATAATTTGCCTTTGTTTTTCCAGAATCTAGTACAATGAGTGCCTGGCACATAGCAATAGGCTTTTTTAAATAGTCAAACAGGATTAGGCGACATGCCCGGGATCACATAGCCGCATGTCTGAAGCCAGATTTGAACCCGGGTTTTCCTGACTCCAGACCCAGGGCTCTATCACCATCTAGCTGTCCCATAGACCAACCACTCTCAGGGCCAAGAGATCATGGGATAAATGTTAGATGTCTCCTGGTAGCAGCATTCATGCTAGAGTAAACTGTATAATCTTCATCTTACAGGGGGGAAACTGAGGCACATAAAGACATAATATTGTATGTCTGTAGTCACACAAGCTGATAAAAGGGAAACCCATGATTAAAGCCCATCCTTCTTACCTGGATCCAGAGCTTGTTTTGCTACAGATCAGGATTTAGTGATCTATAGGATCATAAGATCCTAGGCTGAAGGGACCTCGAGGCCCATTAAATCCTACCTCCACATTGTACTGATATGAAAGCCTAGCCCAGAGAAGTTAATAAGTTCCTTACCCAAGGGCACAAAGGAAGCAAATAAGTAAGAAAGTCAAGACTTGAACTCAGATCCTCAGATTCCAGAACCAGCACTTTTTCCAGTGGAAAGAAAAAAGAGTGATATTTATCCCTGAAGACTCTAAATAATGACCTAAAATAGCTCAAATATACTCACCTTGCTTTGGTGCAGCTTGGCCCTGCCCAATGTAGGCAGCTGTCACATTCAGATAACAAATGGCATCTCTCCTTGGTTTTAGTATAAACATTTTTTTATTATGGGGGAGGGAGAGGAGACAGTATCAGCCAATACTTCTCCTAGACCCTCACCAAGATTAATTGTAAGCATCTGATTGATTAATTGATTAAGGAATCAGATGTCTCATAAAAGTGGCCTTAGTTTCCCCAAGGTTATGCCAGGGAAATACGAACTCTGGCACACCACACACACAATGGAATGTCCCATACTGCTGGCAGTATGTCTGATATTGTGGCAGATAGACAGACACTGGCAGATAGTGTCTGATAAGCACAGACACACTCATCAGCCAGCACGTTGGCCACTGGGTGATGGACTCTTTGGCCGTGACAAACTCCGGGACAATGCACCACGTAAAATGGGCTTATAAAAGGTCCATCCATGCATCAATCCATTCCTCAAATGCCTACTAAGCACAAGTACAACCAAAAGCCCAGGCTAGACCCTGGAGATCTGGGGAGCATAAACAGCAAGAACCATCTTCAAGGAATTTCTCATTTCATTGGAGAGAGAGGACTTGTCTGCAAGTCCCTAGGGCAACCGCAAAGTATCCCACGAGTGACTGGAGTTACTGCTAAGCACCGGACTAAACCTTTGGTCCAGCAACCGTGACCCTATGGAATTATTTTATTTCCACTGAAGTAGGGAAAGAATTCCAAGACTTCATTTCTTGGATCTTGGGCTCTTATTCTATAAATACAGATCTATTGCTTGGGGAAATTTCTCTTTACTATTGACCCCATATCTTCTAATTTGCTCTCAACCATCATCCAAGTCTACCTCTGATGTCCTGCTGTGGCACCTTGAGGCCTTTGGGTCATGCCAATGGAGTGAAAGTTCTGGCAGGTCTATCAGGCAGGAAAGGCTTTCCCCATAACCCCACTGACAGATTACACATTTCAGAGACATTCATTGCCAAGCTGGCTGCAGAGCAGTGGATTTTTTGGCTGCACAACTTCCCCAAACCATTAATTAAATCATAGGTGGTTTGTATTCTGCATCAATGGAGGGACACCAATAAGATCAGGGGTCCTAAAGTTCTCAAGTAATGACCTGTGTTTTCTGAATTCCATCAAGATGGGTCCTAAGAAGTCATTTTAAAAAGCAGACTGGGAAAGCTTGGTGGCTCAGTGGATAGAGAGTCAGGAGAGGAGGACCTGAATTTGAATCTGGCATTTCCTGGCTATGTGACCCTGAGCAAGTCACTTAACCCTAATTGCCTAGCTCTTACTGCTCTTCAGCCTTGGAACCAATACTTAGAATTGATTCTAAGACAAAAAGGTAAGGGATGTTTTGTTTTTAACTGATTAGAGAATAATGATTTTCAAACTTTTCACTCCTTGGAATGTTTTGGTCTAGAAAATGACATCACAAATTACCTACCTTTTCCACTCTGCCTTACCTCAATGGGAAAGCAAACAAGCACCCTCTTAATGAGAAGAAAATTTAAAAATAGATTTATTTTAAATCCTTCAATGTAACCAACGCAACCAAAATTAGAAGGGAAGCAACAAATTGGGAGGAAATTTTTATAGCAAAAACCTCTGACAAAGGTCTAATTACTCAAATGTATAAGGAGCTAAGTTAATTGTACAAAAAATCAAGTCATTCCCCAATTGATAAATGGGCAAGGGACAGGAACACACAATTTTCAGATAAAGAAATCAAAACTATAAATTAGCACATGAATTTATTCACTTTCTATTTAGCCGTCTCCACCATTAGAATATAGACTTCTTTAGAATACACATAAAGTGCCTGGTGCAGTGTCTGGGACATAATAGATATTTTGTCAATATTTGCTGATAGATTGAATTTTCTTCTTGGTAGTCTTTTGGGCTTGTGCTTATGATGAACACTGAAAGACAGGGTGGCATCCACCCTCTGCAGTGAGGCAGTGGAGGATTTTTTGGTGGATGATCACTGTTACACCAGGAACCAATGAATATTGTCATAGAGCACCTCTTAGCAGATAAGAGATAAGCCCAAAGACCATCCAGGGGCCCCAGTGTGACTTCTAGGGGAATCATATTTGGACAGCTCTTGGCTTGGAGAAGCTACCGTGGCCAATCAAAAAAAACAAGACTCTTCTTTAGGGGGAAGAGGGGAAAGCATAGGTAAAAGAGTGCAGTCCTTGGAATCAGGAGACACCTAAGTTCAGTTCCTGCCTATTGGATCTACCACCTAGGTGACCATGGCTAATAGGCTTCCCCAAGCTTCACTTTCTTCATCTGTATAACCCAAGGAATTCCTACAGTAATAATAATTGATGTTGTTCAGTTGTTTCAGTCATGTCTGACTCTTCGTAACAGCCTTTAGAGTTTTCTTGGCAAAGGCACTAGAATGGTTTGTCGTTTCCTTCTCCGGCTCATTTTTCAAATGAGGAACTGAGGCAAACACAGTTAAGTGACTTGCCCATGGTCACACAGCTAGTAATTGTCCAAGGACAGATTTGAATTCAGGAAGATGAATCTTCTTGACTTCAGGCCTGGCACTCTATCCTCTGCATCACCTAGCTGCTCCCAAATAATACTAATAATAACAACTAACATTTACATAAGCATTTTAGAGTTTGCACAGTGCTTTACATATATTATATCTTTTGATCCTCACAACAATCCTGTAACAATAATAACTATAATAATAGCTAAACTTTATGTAATACCTATTATGTGCCAGGTACTATGCACATTACAAATACTATCTCAATGAATCCTCACAACAATCCTGGGAGATAGAGGCAACCATTCTCCCCATTTTACAGATGAGGAAACTCAGCCTGAGAGAGACCAAGTAACTTGCCCAGGGTCATGCACCTAATAGAGATCTAAGGTCAGATTTCCTACAGTGCCTTTCCAGGGGTCCCTGCCTTCTTTCTGAGATTGCTTTGAGTTTTCTCTTCTCATGTAGACACAGAATGATTTGCAGATTAGAATTGGATCTTGGGGGTAGCTGGGTGGCTCAGTGGATAGAGTACCAGGCCTAGATATGGCAGGGACTGGGTTCAAATCTGGGTTCGTATACTTTCTAGCTGTGTGACCCTGGGCAAGTTACTTAACCCCATTGCTTAGCCATTACTGCTCTTCTGTCTTGGAACCAGTATTGATTCTAAGATGAAAGGGAAGGGGATTAAAGACATGTTTCTATCTTTCTTTGTGTGCTCTCAACACTTAGCACAATGCCTGGCATATAGTGGGTGTTTAATAAATGGTAGTTTTCTAACTGCCTTGCCCAAGACTGAAATGAAATCATGTACACAAAGCACTTTGCACACCTTCTCAAATTGTAGATATGGTAGACTTAGTTTATTTTTTTCCCTAAAATCTTAATTGCTGGCCTTGGGAAATAGTAAGTTCCCCCTCACTGGAGATCTTAAAGCAAAAATTGCCCCCTTCACCATGTAGCTGAAGGGATCCTGGTAACTGTACAGCCTGAGCTAAGTCAATGAATCACCATTTATTCAGCATCTACTATGTGCCAGGCACTGTGCCAAGTTCTGGGACTACAGAAAAAGGCAAAAGATAATTAGGCCCTGCCCTCTAAGACCTCTTTTAGCTCTGAGATTCTCTATAATTCAGCATCTTAGGTTGTTTCCTTTGTACTTCTAGCTAGTCTAATTGAACCAAGTCGCAAAGAAGTAGCCAGTAAAGGAAGTGCCATAGAAAGTGCCTCATCCCATGCATACAGTGGCGCCTACACCTACCCATTCTCCATGGAGCCTGTCAGTGGAGTCATCCCAGCTGATAAACGACAAACATTCAAGGTGAAATTCTCCCCGCTGGAAGTCGGCGAGTTTGAGAACAACTTATGCTGCCAGTAAGAAAGCATTCCCCCAAAGCTGTTTGTTGGCTGTTGATTTCTTTGACTTGGCAATGGTTCGATTCTTCCCCTATGTCATCTTCCCTGTCTCATTCTTTCCTCAGATCCCACAATGCTCACTTCTCCTTTGGGAAGGACTCTTTTGTACTGGACTCAGAGAATCCCTAGGGCAGTGATGGCAAATGTATAGCACAGATGCCAAAGATGGCACACAGAGCACTCTCTGTGGGCATGTGTACCACCCTTCCTCCCCAGAGTTTGTTACTAGAAAGGCAGAGGGACTTGGGCAGAGCTGCTCCCTTCACCTTCTCCACCATGCCTGACAACATTTTTTCACATCATCTGTCCCTCTGCCCAGCTATCAATGGGAGCACTTCTTCCTCCCTGTGTGGAGTAAAGGAGGGGGGCACACCCAGCATTTGGTGGTGGGGAGGGGCATGGCACATGACCTCTGGTGGGGAGGTGAGCACAGCCCTTGGTCTTGGGGGGGATGGGGTCAGGGTCCAGCACTCCTCTAAAAAGTTTGCCATCACTTCCCTAGGGCCATAGGGACACTGACACTGGGGCACCTGGGAACCTGGGTCCACCATCAAGGACCTGAACACCTAGTCAAAGGGTTCTTCTTCCCCTCCCTAGGTAATTCTCAAATTTCTAGGGCCAGAATACTGACGTCTGAAGAGCTTAAATGATCTGTCAAAGTAATACAGTTAATAAATAATAGATTTAAACCCAGGAGTCCTTAGACTCCAAATCCAGCATACTTTCCCCAATGGGCACCATCTATGTCAATCAAAAGGCAAATGGGACTAGACATTGATTATCCCATATATTTACCACTGGACAATATCATAGTTTTGGTTACCTACAAAAAAACATCAGGCCATTAACTGAGTCTAATCTTTTCTTACTGAAGCTCTGATTGGTCTCTGCTACAGGCTTTCTCTCCTCTTCTTAAGGGCTTTGGCACTTCCTAGTTCCTAGAGATATACTTAGAAAAATGATTACCACACATTTCAAGATTGTCAAAAACAGATTCTCCTAGAACTCAAATGAGAACTTCCTTTTGGAAGATAGGCAGTCCTTTAGATGAGACAAAAATAAAAAAGGTATACAGAGGCCCAAGAAATATTTAGAGCACCTGACACCAGAGGGAAGAGAATATGGGCAATGACTGCACCAGCTTCCCCCATCTCTATTCCAAGAAGACTCCTCTCTAATTGCTTGTGAAAATTAGGTTAATGTTAAGTTAAACCCACATTCTTTTTTTACTTTGTTTTTTCTTTTTTTGATTTTTTATGTTAAAAATATTTTTCCATATTTCATTTTATCCATATTACATATTTCATTTTCTTTTCCTCCTTTCTTTCCTCCACCTTCCCAGATCCAATAAACATTTCTACTAGGTTATACAAATATTATTATACCTATTTCCATATTATTCATTTTTGCAATAGACCTATCTTTTAAAACCAAAACCCCAAATCATATGTCCATACAAACAAATGATAAGTCATTTGTTTTTCTTCTGTGTTTCTGCTCCCACAGTTCTTTCTCTCAAAGCATTCTTTCTCGTCGGTCCCTTTGTATTGTCTTGTATTAGCAAAGTTCATTACATTGAATTCAATTACATTGAAACATTACAATGTTTCACTTTATGTGTATAATATTCTCTTGGTTCTGTTCATTCCACTCTGCATCAGTTCCTGGAGGTTCTTCCAGTTCATATAGAAATCCTCCAGTTCATCATTCCTTACAAGGTATTCCATCACCATCAGATACCACAATTTGTTCAACTATTCCCCAATCAAGGGACACTCACTCATTTTCCAATTTTTGGCCACCACAAAGAGCATGACTATGAATATTTTGTATAAACTCACATCCTTAAAAATTATTTTTAAACTTAGTAACCATCAATAAAGATAATCAAGTAAACAAAAAAACAGGGAGAAAAAGCTTTAGCATTCAACAAAATATAACCAAGCAAATGTGTAGACAACAAATAAACTATAAGTTCATTTGTTCTATACCCCATTTCAAGTACTTTTGAAATTGATTGATGCAATTGACATTTATTAAGCACCTACTATTTGCTGTGATAGATTCATGTAATTGGTATTTTTAAGCACCTACTGTGTGCAAGGCCTTGTGCAAGGTGCCAAGGATACAAAGACAAAAGTGAAATAACCCAGCCCTCCAAGAATTCCATTCTTCTAGGAGAAAACTATGTAAAAGAGGAGGAAGTGTTTGTGTTGAAGAGAGGAAAAAATCCAGAATTCTGTTTTGGACCTAAAGAGTTTGAAATATCTATAAGACATTCAGATGAAGATGCCCAGTAAGCTATTAGTTATATGATAATGGAGCTCAGGAGGGAGACTGGGCTGGATATCTAGATAGGAATCATCTACATAGAGGTGATAGTTGAATGCATAGGAGCATATGAGATCATCGAGAGAGAGAGAACATAGAATAGGAAAAGAAGTTGGAAAAGAAGATTTGAAGTTCCTTCAAATTAGGAAACTGAACAGGAGTTTGGGAGAGGAGGAAGTAGGTAGGAGAGGAAATATAACAAATTATGTTTGGAATAAGTTAAGTTTGAGAAACCTTTAGGAGATCTAGTTGGAGCTATCCAGCAGAAAGCATTCATAATATAAGAATAGAGATAAGAAGAGCAATTAGGGCTAGATAGTTAGAATTGAGAATTCTTTTTATAAAAATAATAATTAAGCCAATGGAAGTAGATGAGACCACCAAAGGAAAAGAGAGAGAACAGAGAGGAAAGAGAGTGTGTGTGTAAAGTTGTTTGCTATTTCCTTCTCTACCATATTTGATAGGAGGAGCCTGAGGCAGAAAGGGTTAAATAATTTTTGTCCCCAACTAGTAAGTACCTGAGACCAGATTTGAACACAGGAAGATGATTGATGGGGCAAATTCCTAAGGAAGATGGAAAGTGATAGAATCACATAAATAAATGGAGAGGTTAGCCTGGGCAAAAAGAAAGCCAACCTCTTCCTCATCTACTGGAACTCAGAAAAGAATGTGGAATGATAGAGAATGAATGAGGTGAAGAAAGGAGGACAAAAGGGAGCTCAGGACAGAGGATCTCTATTTTTTTAAGTAAAATCGGAGGTGAGCACATCTGCTGAGAGAAAGAGTTAAGGAGGTAGAGTAGAAAGTCAGAAGAAGCCAGAGAAGATTTGGAATAGCCGTTGCAGAGACTGTGAGAGAATCAAAAATTAAATAATAAAGCTATGATAGACTGATGAATGCCCATTGGAAACTAGATAACAAATTTGTGGTGAGCCTAATCAGCTCAGTTCCCTGACTTCCTCCATATTTTCAGTAGTAGATGAGTGGAAACAAAGAAGCTGCTTGGTATGGGTAACACAAGGTTGGGTTTAACAAGATGTGGCTGATGATAGAACAAGAGGGTAAAGGATTTGAGGGCAGCTGATAGTGTCTGACCAATTGATGAATGATCAAGACTGTGAATGAAGAGTGAGGTAATGGAATGAGAGAAGGAACCAAAGGACACAATAAGGATGAGGAAGGTTTTTGTAAGGCTGAGGCAGAATGCAAGATTAAAGGAATGGAGGCTGTGGTTGGAGAGAAGAATGTCAGCGTTTTGAATGACAGAAGTGGATATTGTGAGTCATTGTTGGAACAAAGGTATGACTCTGCATTTGGATAAGGTGGAATGAAAATGGAGAGCATGGGAGTTGGTAAAACTTGGAGGCCAAGGTGTTTGAGAGGCTTACTTTGTGCACTGAAGTCCCTAAGATGAAGGAAAAGCTAAGGGGGCAGAGAGGGGCTAAATACTGAACTCCTTGAGAAAGAAAGTTATCATAGCACAGATGACCATTACAATGATCAATTGATATGGAGAGAGTGAATTTCAAAGGAAGTCAAGTTAGTGATGATAGTAAAGGATCAGTCTGGAAAGGAGGTATGAGAAGTATATTGGCTCCTCTCAGCTCAGTTTTGGGGAAACATAAAAGAAGCAGCAGTCAGTATTGGAGAAGGTGGCCAAAGGTGCAGTGTCTTCTAGGAAATGCCAAGTTTCCCATAGTGCAGGCAAATGGAAAGTGTGGGAACTGAAGAGACCCAAGGCATAGGGCAAGGAATGCTTTGGGAGGACAGAAGGCAGGATGGACTGTGAGAGGGAAGGGCCAAGATGGATGAGGATGAGATCACAAATGGATATTCCAGTACTTTTGGCTTTGCCTCCTTTCTTCTTGCTGTAGATGGCTTTCCATGTGGCTTGAATTATTTCAGTCTTGTCCAACTCTTTGTGACCCTACTTTGGGATTTTCTTAGCAAAGATACTAGAGTTATTTGCCATTTCTTTCTTCAGATCCTTTTACAGAGGAGGAAACTGAGGCAAACAGGCTAAGTGACTTGCCAAGGGTCTCATAACTAGTAAGTTATCTGAGACCAGATTTGAACTCAGGAAGATGAGTCTTCCTGACTCCAAGCATGGCACCTTATTCACAGTACCACCTAACTGCCCCATCTTTCAATGACTTTATCTTAAAAATCAAAGATCTATTAAATAAACAGAAGCTATGCTGCACTTCACATGTGTGGCAATAGTCATAGATGGATGTAGTTCTTGCTCTGTAACATCTCTTTCCAGATTTTCTTTCATTCTTCATATCTAACATTTTTATGACACCCTAGCCTTCCTTTCCATTAATATACAGTAATATAGACAACCCTTCTTCAATCACTAGACATGTAGACTGTATCCAGTTTTTTGCTTTTGTTAACCAACTATTTTTATAAAAAGGTCCTGAATGGTTTCCTAACCAGATTTCTGATTTTTTTAGTTTCTATTTCTAGTTGCTCTTCCTTGACCAGAATTCCATTTCTACTTTGAAAATTATTGATTACTCCTATCAATTTTTAAGGTTTTCCATTATAATCATCAAAATTGTCACTTTCTTCATTATTTTCTACCAGTCTCCAGGATTTTTTCATTTGGGCCTGAGTTTTGCTCAGGATTTTTAAAAGTCCTTAAACTATCAATGCCTGATTTTTAACTGTCTCTTATTTATCTGAGAATATCTTCTGTGATGTCTTAAGTAGTTCTTTTTCTATCTGTATTACCTCTCAAATGTCAATTGATTCATTTGTTCCAAAGTACATTTCATTTGATCAGAATGTTTCTTTTCAGATCATTTTCTATTTGGGTTTATTTTAACTTTCTTTTTTTAAAGAATTTTTTTCAATTATATGTAGCAACAATTTCTGGCAATTGTTTTCTGACACTTTACAATTCAGATTCTCTCCCTCCTTTCCCCACCTCCCCAAGGGCAACAAATAGTCTGATATAGGTTATATCAGGGTTTTCATGCAATACATGTCTCCCTATTCCCCATGAAGACACATATAAAATTAAAAACTCATGAAGGAAATAAAGTGAAGGAAGGTGTGCTTTTTGATTGGTTAATTATAATTTTCTTGTGAAAACCTTGGACTATTCTCTAATTTCCCTCTTCTCTCCAAATGACATTTCTTCTTCTTTTGCAAATAATAGGTCAGTGACATCACAAGTATTTCTATATCAAATAGACCCCCAGCCATAAATAAATATCTTAAAAAAAACATTTTATTTTAAAATGAGATTGATGGGATATATGGCAAAAGAGGAAAGGACTAACAACTCAAGGATGGACCAAAAACTACCAAGTCAGAACAAGTATTATGGGTTCTGAAAACAATCCAACCCAGAATCTGACAGGTATCACCAGTTTGCAGAGGAGGCCTTGAAGAGATGATGGGATGATATAAAGAGCTGCAGAAAATCAGGAAGGCCTCTAACTAAAGCAGTGCCATACCCAACCTCTTCCCCTTGTACTTTCTCTACAAAATGACTGGAAACAACACTCTCTGGTCCTTGATACAATGCCTTTATTTCTCTTTAGGATCCCTAACCTTTTCCCAGGAGATCAAAACCTAATCCTAACTGTGAAAGGACGGAGCCTCTTACCATTTTGCCATTTTGATCTGAAAGAATCTGACTACATCAGCAACCACAAGCGTAATCCCGACTTAAGTGGACCGCGTGGGGGACCTCTGGATCCCAGCACAAGGGTGATTGAGTTTGATGCCATGGGTGTGGGAGCAAAGAACATCCAGTGAGTTGATTTATTCATTCATTCATTCATTCATTCATTGTGTATATATAAGGCATTTCTTGCAAAGGGCTCAAGGGAAACCTACCTCCTCAAAGCAGGCTTAAAACCCTGGTGTTCTGCAGTATGTGGGGTTGGGGTAGAATAAGCCAAGGGCTTCCTAGGGAACTCAATATTAGAACTCCAAGCTTCTGACAGTCAATCAACAAACATTTACTAGTCACCAACTATCTCCCAGGCACTGAGAATACAAAGGAAACAAAGAAAATACAAAAGATTGTCCCTGCCCTTGAGAAGAAGTCAATATCATAAAAGGAGACCACATACAAATAACTCTGCATAGAACAAGAAAAATGCAGGACAGATTGAATGATCGGGTCTATTCTAAGAAATCAGAAAGGAGTGGATCCATAATTACCTTAGAGGCACATTAAGACCCAAAGTCAAAAGGGCATCATGCCATCTTAGCCTCCAGTTCATTAGAATAGAGACTCAATTTACATGGGTCGATGGGTATATGATTGGGGATGCAGACTCTAAACGATCATCCTGGTGCAAATATCAATAATATGGAAATGGGTCTTGATCACTGGCACATGTAAAGCCCAGTGGAATTGCACATTGGCTATGGGAGAGGGATGGAAGGAGGGGAAGGAAAGAGAACATGAATCATGTAACCATAGAAAAATATTCTAAATTAATTAAATAAAATTTTTCAAGTCAAAAAAAAAAAGAACAGAGACTCATTATCTAAATAACCAGTGAACCCTTGGCCCATTCATTTTTAAAATTAAGTTTTCCTTTCCTCTTGTGTACTCCCTTGTCCCGGCCAGGACCTTCACTATTACGAATCCTACCTCTGACACCTATTCCTACCGATGGACCTCAGAAGACATTGAGAGTCTCCAGAACCCTCCCACCTTTACGTGCCTGACACAGGGAGGCACCATCCATCCAGAGAAAAAAGCAGAGGTGAGTGGGGAAGAAGCTCTGCTGAGGGCTGGAATCAAACCCAATTTCCCAAGATGTCCCACCTACCACAGAACTAAAGATCTTGGAGTAAGAGGGCGAGAGACCAGGGGAAAGAGGAGAGATTCATTCTTTCTCTCAGTAGATATTAGCTGAACTTGTTTGGGGGGCCCCTTTCAAAGTTGTGCCAGGTACTAAGGAGGATATGAAGTAGATACACTCCTCCCTCACAGACCTGCCATCTTTGGATGAGTATGGTTGCAACTACAAATAATGATCTAAGAAAAGAAATGTGAAACTAAAGAAATCTCTCTGGGAACCAAATGATGCATGCTAGCACAACAACACCGGAACCTTCTGGGCTTAATAAATGTCATCTGAATGGGTAGATCAAGGGTTCTTAACTGTTTTTGTGTCCTGGTTCAGTCTGGTGAAGCCCATTAACCCCTGCTCAGAAGAGTGTTTTTAATGCATAAATAAAACACATCCATTCACAAAGGAAACCAACTATATTCAGATAAAGATGTGGTTTTTCTCCCATCCAAATTAATAGTAAGACCCTCTGATATATACCCCCTCAGTCCCTTGGATATCTATGGATTCCAACTTCAGAATGCTTGGGGTGGAGGGGAGGGTCCAAGCCAAGATGGCAGAGAAGGTACACAGACCCACCTGATCTCTACCTAATTACTCTCCAAAAAACTATGGCATAACACAGCAAAATGAATTCTGGAGCAGCATAACCCACAAAAAGAAGGGGTGGAATAATTTTTCAGCCTAAAACAACTTAGAAGTATGACATGAAAAATCTATTACACCAAGGGGGAAAGCATGCCGAGGGAGGCCCCACCACAGCAGCAAGCCTTGGGGGCAGCTGAATCGGCAGTAAAGACTTCTGGAACTCTCAGCCACAGAGAGTAAGAGGGGCTGGACAACTGCACAGGAGAAGATTACAGAAGTCCCTGTTGCTATCTTTAGAAAGTTACTTTAGTGGAAGGGAAGGCCAAAATATGAACTCAGAAGAGGACAGCAGTGTCAAAAAAGAAATATGTGAAGCCTCAAAGGAAAGTGTGAAAAGATGTCAGACCTCAAAAGAATCTCTGGAAGAACTTGAAAAGAAATTTTTTAAAAAGAGAATTTACAGAAAACCATTGATTTAATAAGTAAAACAAGGAGGTGGTTTTATGAAAAAATAAAATAGATAAATCATTGGTTAACTTGATTTTTATAAAAGAAAACAAACAAATTTCTAGTATCAAAAATTAAAAAGATGAAATCACAACCAGTAAAGAAAAAATCAAAATAATTATTGGAAATCATTTTGTACAACTAAACACTAATAAATATAATGAATTAAGTGAAATAAATGAATACTTACAAAGATGTAATCTACCTAGATCAACAAAAGAGGAAAAAGAATACTTTCATAGAAAAATAAATTGAACAAAACATCAAAGAACTCCCTAAGAAAAAGACCTTGGGGACAGATGGTTTCACAAGTCAATTTTACCAGACATTCAAAGAACAACTAATTCCAATACAACATAAACTATTTCAAAAAATAGGGCAAGAGGAATCCTTTAAATCCTTTTTTATGAACAAATATAGTATTAATACCTAAACCAGGAAGAGGTAAAACAGAACAAGAAAACTATAGACCAATCTCCCTAATGAACATTGATGCAAAATTTTTAAATATAACATTGGCAAGGATGTTACATTTTATCACAAGAATAATATGCCATGATCAAGTGGGTTTTATGCAAGGATGGTTCAATATCAGGAAAAATCAGCATAATTGACCATATCAATGACAAAACCAACAGAAATCACAGATTATTTCAATAGATATAGGAAAAACACTTAATAAAATACAATATGAATTCTTTATAAAATCATTAGAAAACATTAGAATAAAGAGAACCTTCCTTAAAGTGATAAATAACATCTATCTAAATCCATCAGCAAGCATTACCTATAGTGGGGACAAATTAAGACTCTTTCCAGGAAAATCAGGGGCAAAGTAGGGATGCCCATTTATTTAATAGTATACTAGAAATATTTGCTATAGAAGTAAGAGAAGAAAAAGAATTTGAAAGAATTAAAATAGGCAATGAGGAAACCAGACTATCACTCTTTGCAGATGATATAATGGCATACTTAGAGAATCCTAGAGAATTAACTAAAAATTAGTTGAAATAACAACTTTAGCAAAATTGCAAGATACAAAATAAACCCAAACAAATTATCAGAATTTTGATATATTTCAAATAAAGTCTAACAGCAAGAGTTAGAGAAATTCCATTTAAAATTCTTCTAGACAGAAAAGCAAATCAAAACAACTCTGAGGTATCACCTCACACCTAGAAGACTGGCTAACATGACAGCAAAGGAAAGTAATAAATGTTGGAGGGGATGTGGCAAAGTTGGGACATTAATGCATTGCTGGTGGAGTTGTGAATTGATAAAATTCTGGAAGGCAATTTGGAACCATGCCCAAAGGGCAATAAAAGACGGTCTGCCCTTTCGATCCAGCCATAGCACTGCTGGGTTGGTACCCCAAAGAGATAATAAGGAAAAAGACTTGTACGAGAATATTCATAGCCCCACTGTTTGTGGTGGCAAAAAATTGGAAAATGAGGGGATGCCCATCAATTGGAGAATGGCTGAACAAATTGTGATATCTGTTGGTGATGGAAGACTATTGTGCCCAAAGGAATAATGAACTGGAGGGATTCCATGTGAACTGGAACGACCTCCAGAAATGGATGCAGAGTGAGAGGAGCAGAACCAGGAGAACATTGTACACAGAGACTGATACACTGTGGTACAGTCAAATGTAATGGACTTCTCTACTAGTAGCAATACAATGACCCAGAACTATTCAGAGAGACATATGAGAAAGAACACTATCCACATCCAGAGGAAGAACTTTGGGAAAAGAAACACAGAAGAAAAAAAACTGCTTGATCACATGGGTCGATGGGGATATGACTGGGAAGTAAAATTTAAAAGATCACCCTAGTGCAAATATTAATAATATGGAAATAGGTCTTGATCAATGACACATTTTAAACCCTGTGGAATTGTGCATCAGATACAGAAGGGGTCTAGGGGAAGGGGAGGGAAAGAACATGATTCTTGTAACCATGGAAAAGTATTCTAAATCATCTAATTAAATAAAATTTTCAAAAAATAAATAAATTAAATTCCTCTAGACAATATAAAATGTTTGGGAATCTGTTTGTCAAGACAAACTCAGGAATTATATGAGCACAATTACAATGCACTTTTCACCCAAATTAAGTTAAATCTTAAACAATTGTAGAACCATGTATTGCTCATGGGTAAGGTGAGCTAATGTAATAAAAATTACAATCCCACCTAAATTAATTTACTTATTCAATGTCATATCAATCAAGCTATCCAAAAATTATTTCATGGAACTAGAAAAAAAATAACAACATTCATCTGGAAGAACAAAAGGCCAAAACTATCAAGGGAATTAATGAAAATATATATATATAAAGGAATGAGGTTTGACTGTACTAGATATCAAATTACATCATAAAGCAATCATCATCAAAACAATCTGGCACTGGCTAAGAAACATAGTGGTGGATCAGTGAAATTGATGAGATAGATAATTAAAACATGGCAGTTAATGTTCATAGCAACTTAGTGTTTGATAAACCTAAAGAGCCAAGCTTTGGGGGAAAGAACTCACTATTTGACCAGAACTACTAGGAAAACTGGAAAGGAGTATGTCAAAGATTAGATATGGACCAATATCTCATACCATCCACCAAAATAAATTCAAAATGCATACGTGATCTAGAAATAAAGGGTCACACCATAAACAAATTAGAGCAGCATGGAAAAGTTTACCTGTCAAACCAATGGATAAGGGAAGAATTTATGACCAAACAAGAACATTACAAAAAGTGAAATAGATAATTTTGATTACAGTAAGGGTTTGCACAGATAACTAAGGTAGTTCTCAGAGGAACTATTAAAACTATCCAGGGTTATATGAAAAAGGCTCCAAATAACTATTAATTTGGGAAATGCAAATTAAAACAACTCTGATATACCACCTTATACCTACCAGCATGGCTAACATAACCAAAAAGGAAAATGATAAATGTTGCAAGGATGTATGGGAAAATTGGAACACTAATACACTCTTGGCAAAACTGTGAACTGATATAACCATTAGGAAGAGCAATCTGGGACCAAGCTCAAAAATCCACAAAATCACACATACCCTCTGACCCAACAATACCACTACTGGCTTTGTATCCCTAAGAGATCAGAGACAAGGGGTAAGGACTTACCTGTACCAAAATATTTTTTGTAGCTTTTTATGTAGTAGCAAAGAATTAGAAACTGAGGGGCTTGTCCATCATTTGAGAATTGGATGAACAAGTTGTAATGGTTGTAATGAAATACTATTGCACTATAGGAATGATGAACAGAATGAGTTCAGAAAAATCTGGAAAGACTTATATGAAGTAATGCAAAGTGAAGAATATTAGGTGATGATCAAATGTGAAGAACTAAACCATAATCAGCAAAGCAAGTCTCCAAAATAACCATAAGGGACTCATGAAGAAATGCTATCCATAGCCAAAGAAGGAACTATTAGAATCTAAGTACAGATCAAAACACACCATCTTCCAACTATATATCCTTCATGAGATTTCTACAGCATGTGTCTTCTATCATGGCATGAGTATTAGGGGAATATGTGTTACATGAAAGTCTAACCTATATAAGACTATGTTCTCAGGGAAGGGAGGGAGAAAATCTGAATTTTAAAATGTTAAGAATTGTTTCTATGTGTAACTGAAAAAAATTTTTTTAATTATTGGACAAATAGAAGCTAATGACTCCATGAGACATCAAGAAACAATCAAACAAAGTTAAAAGAATGAAAAATAAAAGAAAATGTGAAATAACTCATTGGAAAAATAACTGACCTGGAAAATAAATCCAGGAGAGATAATATAAGAAATATTGAACTACCTGAAAGCCATGATCAAAATAAAAAATTTGATGTCATCCTTTTCAAGAAATTATCAAGGAAAACTACCCTTATATTCTAGAACTAGAAGTTAAAAATAGAAATTGAAAGAATCTACCAATCAACTCCTGAAGGAGATTCTAAAAGGATAACTCTTAAGAATATTATAGCCAAATTCCAAAACTCTAAGATCAAGGAGAAAATATTGCAAGTAGCCAAAAAAAAATAATTAAAATATTGTGGAGCCACAGTTAGAAAAATAAAAGATTTAGTAGTTCCTACATTAATTAAAGGATCAAAGGCCTGGAATGTGATATTCCAGAAGGCAAAGGAGCTAGGACTTCAACCAAGAATCACTTACCCAGCAAAACTGAATATAATACTTTACAGGGAAATTAAGCATTCAATGAAACAGAGAGATGACTTTCAAATATTCCTGAAAGAAAAGGCCAAGAGTTGAATGGAAAATTTGACTCTCAAATACAAAACTCAAGAGAAGCATAGAAAGGTAAATAGGAAATATAAATCAAAAGACAAATCAAAAGACATACAATAAGGTTAAACTGTTATATACCTACATGGAAAGATGATCATTGTAACTTCTAAGAACTTTATCAGAGCAGTTAGAAGTGATATACATAGACAGAAGACAAGAGTATGAGTTGAATAAGATGGGATGATAACTAAGAAATTAAAGTATGAGAAAGGAATACATTAGAAGAAGGGAGAAGGGGAAAATATAATTAGGTAAATGATCTCACATTAAAAAGGCATGAAAAGGCTTTACAGAGAAGGGGAAAATGGGAGAGGTGGTGAGCACATGAACCTTATTCTCATCAGAATGGCCTCAAGGAGGAAAGAATATACACAATTATTCAGGTATAGAAATTTATCTTACCCTATAGGAAAGTAGGAGGGGAAGGGGATAAGAAAGGAGGCATGGGAATGATAAAAAAAAAAAGAGGGCAAATTGGGGGATGTGGTTAAACTAAATGGGGAGAAATAGGATGGAAAGTAATACACAGTAATCCTAATGGTTCAAAAAATGTTTATAAGTTTCTCTAAAGAAGACCTCATTTTTTTATATACAGAGAGAAATGACTCAAATATATAAGACTACAAGTCATTCTCCTAATTGACAAATGGTCAAAGGATAAGAGCAGGCAGTTCTCAGACAAAGTAATCAAAGTTCTCTATAGTCATGCAAAAAAATGCTCTACATCACTATTAATGGGAAAATGCAAATTAAAACAACTTTGAGGCACCATTTCACAACTATTCAATTGGCTATTATGACAGAAAAGGAAAATTACAAAACTTTGAAGAAAATTGTGAAACTAATGCACTATTGGGGGAGTTATGAATTGATTCAATCATTCTGAACAACAATTTGTGCATATGCCCAAAGGGCCTATAAAAAAGTACATACCTTTTGCCTGTTATATTACTATACTATACTATTTGACTAATACACTATTATTCGGTATGTATCCCAAAGAGATAAAAAAACAAAGAGGGGAAGGACCTATATGTGCAAAAATATTTAAAGTATCTTTTCCAAAGAATTGGAAAGTGAGTGGGTTATCTTCAATTGGGGAGTGACTGAATAAGTCAAAATATATTATTGTAATTGAATTCAATTGTGCTCTAAGAAACCACAAGCAGAAAGAGCTCAGAAAAACCTGGGAAGACTTACACAAATTGAATCAGAGGAAAGTAAGCAGAACTAGGAGAACATTGTACAGAGTAACAGAATACAGTACAATGAACAACTGTGAATAAACAGCTACTCTCAGCACTACAGTGATCCAAAATAATCTCAAAGGACTCATAATAAAAATGCCATCTGCATCCCAAGAAAGAACTGATGGAGTCTGAATCCAGATCAAAGCAAACATTTCACTTTCTTTTTGTATTTTTGTCAATGAAATTTCCTTCCTCAAAAGGATTAATATGGAAAAATGTTTTACATGATTGAACTTGTAAAATCTATATCAATTGCTTACCATCTTTGCAGGGAGAAATAGGGGAGGGAGAGAAAAAAATAGACTCAAAATTATTTTTTAAATGTTGGAAACTATTTTTACATATAATGAGGGGATTAAATTAAACCTTTAAAAAAGAATATTCAGGATGGCTAGATGAATGAATGAGTGAAAACTAGAAGGAAAATAGAATTGGTTTCCCCTGAATTCATCTAGAATCAAATCTAAAGCATCCCTAAATGTTTGGACCTTTTTCAAGTGAAAAATCCAAGAATGAGGTTTTAGAGGGTTTGGGGTGAGAGAGGTTTAGTTTTGGTTTTATTTTCCAACTCTGTCAATAATATTCATAGATTATTTACCAAAGGACCCAAATTATGAGTGTGTTGCTAATCTAGTTTTACTATTAAACAGCATCTTTTTAAAATAATGTTTTGTTTTTTCCCTAATTACATGTAAAAGCAATTTTAACATTAATTTTTAAATTTTGAATTTCAAATTCTCTCCCTCCTTCCCACCCTTATTCCCTCTTACCCTTCTCCCCCTCCCTGAGACAGTAAGGAAACTGATACAGAATTTTCATGTTGCAATCATGTAAAACATTTTTTCTGTATTAGTTGTTTTGTGGAAGAAATTTCAAACAATAAAACAAAAAAGGGAAAAAGAAGAAAAAAAACTTAAGTATGGTATAATTTGGTTTGCATTCCAACTCTATCAATTCTTTCTCCTAAGGCAGATGGCAGTTTTTATAAGGCTCTGGGATTGCCTTGGATCACTGTATTGCTGAGAATAACTAGATCATTCACGGTGTTCATCAAAAAAAATATTGCTGTTACTATGTACAATGTTCTGTGGTTCTATTCACTTCACTTTGCATCAGTTCATGTAAGTCTTTCCAGGTTTTTCCAAAATTGATCTGCTCATCATTTCTTATCGCAAAATAGTATTCCATTAAAGTCATCTACTACAACTTGTTCAACCATTCTCCAACTGATGAACAATCCCTCAATTTCCCATTCTTTGCCCCACTAAAAGAGCTGCTATAAATATTTTTGTACAGAGAGGCCCTTTTCCCTTTTTTTAAAATCTCTTTGGGATACAGACTTAGTAGGGTAGTTGCTGAATCAAAGGGTATACACAATTTTAGAACCCTTTGAGAATAGTTTCAAATGAAGCAGTATCTCAGAGAAAGCTGGAAGTAAGAAGACAATTCAAATATGGTGGCATCAGATACTTACTAGCTGCGTGGTCCTGGGCAAGTCACATAAACCTTTGTCTGTCTCAGTTCCCTCAACTGTAAAATGAGGATTATAACAGTATCTCCTTCCCAGGGCTGTTGTGAGCATCAAATGAAATTAACATGGAGAACTGATCCAACCATTCTGGAGGGCAATTTGGAAGTATGCCCAAAGGGCGATAAAAGACTATCTGCCCTTTGATCCAGCCATAGCACTGCTGGGTCTGTACCCCAAAGAGATAATGGAGAAAAAGACATGTACAAGAATATTCATAGCTGCGCTCTTTGTGGTGGCAAAAAAAATTGGAAAACGAGGGGATGCCCATCAATTGGGAATGGCTGAACAAATTGTGGTATATGTTGGTGATGGAATACTATTGTGCTGAAATGAGTAATAAAGTGGAGGAATTCCATGGAGACTGGAACAACCTCCAGGAAGTGATGCAGAGCGAGAGGAGCAGAACCAGGAGAACATTGTACACAGAGACTGATACACTGTGGTATAATCGAATGTAATGGACTTCTCCATTAGTGGCGGTGTAATGTCCCTGAACAATCTGCAGGGATCTAGGAGAAAAAACACTATTCATAAGCAGAGGACAAACTGTGGGAGTAGAAACACCGAGGAAAAGCAACTGCCTGACTACAGCGGGTTGAGGGGACATGACAGAGAAGAGACTCTAAACGAACACTCTAATGCAAATATTAACAACATGGCAATGGGTTCGAATCAAGAACACATGTGATACCCAGTGGAATCACGCATCGGCTACGGGGGGTGGGGGGAGGAAAAGAAAATGATCTATGCCTCTAATGAATAATGCTTGGAAATGATCAAATAAAATATTATAAAATTAAAAAAAGAAAAAGAAAAAAAGAAATTAACATGGATAAAGTTCCTGCTGGCACATAGGAAAAACTTAATAAATGTTTGTTTCCTTCCTTCCTTCTTCCCCAATGCTGACATTCTGATAGAGATGTTGGAGAGCTGAAGAATTCTAATTTCTCATCCCAGGATCATGGCCAATCATCACCAGCAGAGCCTTTGAGAGAACATGGGCCACCCTCTAGGGCACCTCTTCTAGAGCTTATGTATTTCAACTCATATTGTGAAGTGTTTAACACAATGTTACTTTATATACACTATTTTGGCTATGGTGATAATTCCTTAGCAAAGTGAGCAAAGGAAGTCACTTAAAATGTACCAAAATCCCCACAGCCTCAAAGAGGCTATGAAATGGCAAGATGTCTTATAGGTCTGTTCTCCATTTTCTTTCTAGATCTCATTCCTATTCATTCCTCACACTTTGGATATCATAGAATCATTCTGGACCTTCAGCATCCCTGAGCACAACATCTCGGTCCCTTTCCTTCTGGTGGGCAAAGCCATAGACCCTTTGCTCTCCCTGACTCCATCTTACCTCACCTTCAGCTCCATCCTTATCGGTAAGGATAGACTGACTTCTGGAAAGACAAGGAACTGCCCCATCTGCCTCTGCCCCCAGACCCTTTTCTAAGAAGGTGCTTCAGTTGTGGCCATGGAAGCTCAGGATGGGATGGGCTCTCTATCTCCTGCCCTGAGAAGAGATTAAACTGTCCAACAATCTACCTTTCACAAAACCATTTGTCCCACATTCCTAGGACTGTGAGGCACGCAAAAGATGATTAATCAATGCTTGCTAACTGATTATCAGTCTCCTGAGGTCCAGTTCTTCCCCATCCCAGCAAAAAGAAACCCACTATTTGCAGTGCACATTACTTACTTTCTTCTTTCTTGGTCAAGAAGGTTACTTGTAGAGTTTTCCCCCAGTTGTTTGCAAACAATACTTTATCTTATGTCAGAGAACAGATGAAGCATGGTGCTTGAGGTCTGGAAGTCTTGAATTGAGGTCCCACCTTAGACAGTTATTAGCTGTGTGACCCTGGGCAAGTCACTTAAACTCCACCTGCCTCATTTTCCTCATCCCACCTTAGACAGTTATTAACTGTGTGACCTTGGGAAAGTAACTTAAACTCAGTTTCCTCATCTATGAAATGGGAATCATAATAGCATCTACCTACTTGGGATGTTGTGATGCTCAAATGAGATAATACTTGTAAGGCACTTAACACAGCATTGATTCTAAGACTAAGATAAAGGTTTTAAAAAATAAAAGAAAATATACCAAAGAAAACAGAACAAATCAGAAGGAAGCACAGATAAGTAGGATGTTTTAAATTTTTTAAATGTAGACTATATTATATACATATATATACATATATATTTTTAAGACAAACAGTATAAGAGGAACACTCCATTTTACATAGAATTTTCTATATTTGATTGTATGTATTGGAAGGTTTTGGGGGGTGTTTAAGTTCAGAATTTTAGAAGTCAAATTAAAAAGAAATATAACAGGGCAGCTGGCATTTCCTAGCTGGGTGACCCTGGGTAAATCACTTAATTCCAATTGCCTAGCCCTTAGCACTCTTCTGTCTTGGAACCAATATTTAATATTGATTCTAAAACAGAAAATAAAAGTTTTTTAACATAGCAATAAATTGATCTTGCCCTTCGTACCAACCCCTCTTTCTTTTCCACATTGACCCACAGTCCCTAAAGTTTCACATTGGGTTATGAGCAAAACATATTGGTAGAGATGAATCAGAAGTGCTGGTGCTCTAGTTGGGAGAAGAGAAGAAATAGAGTTACACACCACAAAACACGGTGCCTAGTTTTTTCTCTGTGGCATCTTCGGGGATGGGCAATTGAAAATCTCCATCCCCAGCTAGGTCAGTAGTCAGACAACAGACATCTAACCGAACCAATGTCAGGTCTTCGGTCCCAGTTTGTGTGGCTTGGGAAGACTTGCTGGAGCTGGAGCTGGAGCTCTTCGGGGCTTTGAGAGACCAGACCAGAGCTTAGGAGAAGGCCTGTCCAGAGTCAAGGCCAAGAGAAAGGCTATTCAAGACACATCCCACCTTTTTATACTCCTTTAAACTCCAACACAGAGGTGACGAGCCAGCTTAGACTCCTGAAAAGTTATCAGGGTGAGCCTTCACCTCCTCGAAAATCAGCAGACAGACAAGAGTTTGCTGTTTGTCTAGGCTTAAGAAGGTGATGGGGAAAATGCTAATAATAAGGATTTAGCTTGAAAGTGTGTCCCACTCCCTCTCTGTGACCACCCATAGAATCAGCCTTGATGGACCAGGAAACTGGACTGTGACCTCTGACTTTCCTGGGTGACTTCTTTTCAGGCCACGAAGCCCGAGAAATGGCATATATAATTAACAACGAGGACCAGGATTTTAGTTTTGCATTTGAAGAGGGTTCCTGCTTTTCTGAAGGCTACATCAATAACCTGGTTGTAAAGCCTATGCAAGGCATCGTCCCAGCAAAGTCCAGGTGAGGAAGGGACAAGGGGACTCTTCGAGATACTTACTATGGCTCACTTGTAAAGTGATTATGTCGAACCCTGCCAGGATAGTCACAGATTCCCTCCTCCTAGTTGTCCTGTTATTATAACTCTTACATTGGTACAAATTCCCATTGGCCATGACTGTTTAGTTTAGAAAGAAGCGTGTGTGTGTGTGTGTGTGTGTGTGTGTGGAGGGAGAGGGGCAGAGAGGAATGACAACTTTAAATGCTGTTAGCTCCTATTAATTTTTTTAAACTCTTTACCTTCCATATTAGAATCGATACTGTGTTCCAAGGCAGAAGAATGGTAAGGGCTAGACAATGGGGGTTAAGTGACTTGCCCAGGATCACTCAAATAGGAAGTGTCTGTGGACATATTTGAACCAAGAACCTCCCATCTCTAGGACTGGCTAGATATCCCCTAAATTATTTTTATTAAAAGTCTTCTAGGGGGGCAGCTGGGTAGCTCAGTGGATTAAGAGTCAGCCCTAGAGACGGGAGGTCCTAGGTTCAAATCCGGCCTCAGCCACTTCCTAGCTGTGTGACCCTGGGCAAGTCACTTGACCCCCATTGCCTAGCCCTTACCACTCTTCTGCCTTGGAGCCAATACACAGTATTGACTCCAAGCTGGAAGGTAAGGGTTTAAAAAAAAAAAAGTCTTCTAGATCAGAAGTCAAAATTCTAACCCCAACTCTGCTGCTCTCCCTGTGACCTTGGGCAGTTTCCTTCATTCTCCTCTTTTACTTTTACCTTGTTCATTTAATAATTTAACAAATATTTATCAGCATCCATTATGTGCAAGATACAATGGCAAGTGCTAAAGAAACAAAGAAAAAAACAATCTCTGACAATAATAAATAATATTTATATTATAGTTGAAGGTTTGCAAAAGCACCTTAAATATATTCTTTCATTTGATCCCCACAATAACCCTTTGAGGTAGGTGCTACTACCATCCCATTTTACAGATTGTCGGAGATGACATAGCTAGGAATTTTTGAGGAAGAATTTGAACTTGGATCTCTAAATCTACTCTGCTATCCAGGAAATTAAGCCCTTGTAGCATTTACAAATTTCTGAGGTGTAAATGCTCACACTGAATATTTAATATGTTCTCATGAGCTAATTGGAACTGGCTTCAGTATACTCTGGCCTCTTCCCCAATACCTACAAATATCTTCTGTTCATCCTTTTTAAAAAAATCACTTGATCCTGCTATCCTCTTAAGCTACTGTCTTTATCTGGCCACTCTATGGTACCAAACTCCAAGAGAAAGTCATCCCATTCACTGCCTCTACTTTGTCACATCTAGTCCCTTCTTTCTCCCTGGTATTCTGGCTTAAAATCTGCCCACTCAATGGAAACAACTTTGTCTAAGATTACCAGCCAGCCTTGAATTGTTAAATCTTTTCTCAGTCCTCATCTTCTTTGACCTTTCTGTAGCTTTTCTACACTGTCCAGCCTCTTTCCCCTCTTTTTTTGGATACTCTTTCCTCTTCCTTTAGCTTCCATCCCACACCATTTTCTCCTACATAGTTGACCATTCTTCAGTCCCTTTTGATGGATCATCATCTTCTGTTCTCTTGGCATTAGTCTTCCTCAGGCATCTGTCTTCCTTCTCTCTCTCTCCCTCCTTTCCTTCCTTCCTTCCTTCTTTCCTTGCATGCTTCTTGAAAAAAAGATTTAGTAATTCAGAGATTGCTGGAAATCTTAGCAAAGCTGTTTCCATTAAGTGAGCAGATTAGAAGCCAGAACACTAGGAAGAAAGAAGGGAATAGAGGTGACAAAGTAGAGGCAGTGGGCAGAGACGATTCTCTCTTGGAGCTTGGCACCACAGAGTGGGTAGATAAAGACAGCCGCTTGAGAGGGTAGGAGAATCAAATGATTTTTTAAGGATGGCCTGAATATATTTGTAGGTACTGGGGAAGAGCTCAGAGCATACTGGAGCCAGCTTCACCTGGCTCACAAGAACAGATGTTAAATATTCAGTATGAGCACTGACACCTCAGAAATCTGCAAATGCTACAAAGGCTTCATCGTTCTGGCTGCCTATTCACCCCATCCTCTGATCTCTACTATCACTGAAGCCTGAGAACTCTATCAGACTGCTCCTATCTCCTGGCTTCCTGCCCCAACCCTAGACCCAAAGACAAGATTGGAGATTAATATAGCAGGGGTTCCAACAATTGCAGAAGAAAGAAACATTTGGATATAATAGCACATAGAAAAAAACTTTACCAGCCATTCCCTCCACCACCACCACCACCATTTTTGGCATCATTTCTAACAGAACCCTCCTAATTCTTTTTTTTTTTTAAACCCTTACCTTCTGTCTTGGAGTCAATACTGTGTATTGGCTCCAAGGCAGAAGAGTGGTAAGGGCTAGGCAATGGGGGTCAAGTGACTTTCCCAGGGTCACACAGCTAGGAAGTGGCTGAGGCCAGATTTGAACCTAGGACCTCCCGTCTCTAGGCCTGGTTCTCAATCCACTGAGCTACCCAGCTGCCCCCATCAAAATGACTTTTAATGGCTTTTATTTACAAAAGAGGTGGAAAGAGTGA
Source organism: Monodelphis domestica (assembly GCF_027887165.1). Taxonomy (NCBI): domain Eukaryota; kingdom Metazoa; phylum Chordata; class Mammalia; order Didelphimorphia; family Didelphidae; genus Monodelphis; species Monodelphis domestica. The sequence continues at coordinate 715,957,892 of NC_077227.1, read as the reverse complement.
AAGCAGAGAAATACAAAAGGGAAAATAAGTCATTAGCCTATCTAACTAAATATTGCTCTGGTGCTCTACTCAGCCAGGACTTGCTGACAGTTCAATTGAAATTAAACTCTCTCCAGAAGATAGGAAGGAAAACCAGTTATCCACTCACCCAGGTTCCCTCCAAGGGGCAGGTCAAGACGATGGTTCAAGCTGAAGGTGACTCCTGAGGCAGACTTTCTTCCTTAAGTCAACCTTCTTTTTGAAGCTGACTTCCTTCTTAAAGTCCAACTCCTTCTTGAAGCCAACTTCTTAAGGTCAACTCCCTAGCCCCAGAAATACAGAGCCTTTTATAGTGGCTTCTCATCCCTTCTCCTCTTCACAAGGGCCAATCACAGCTTCCATATTGCCCAGCACTGCTGGGGGGCAGTGTTTGTGGGGACCACTTCTCACCTTCAGAAGAGGTGAATATTCATCAAAAGGGTTCACATATTCCTGGCTGACTCAGGTGTGAATTCTCTAAATACATTGTTAGCTTCTCACCTAGTACTAAGTAGGGTGTTTAATCTTTTGTTGATTCAACTCAAAAGTAGACAAAGGAGAGTTACTCCTGTCTTCACAATCTAGTGAGGTACTAAGTAGGGGTACTTAAGTTATTGTTAAGCAAAGTGTTAACTCAAAATAGACAAAGGGAATAAAGGATTCCCTTTCACAAGTGTAAACTTAGAATAGACAAAGAGAACAAAGAATTCCCTTTTGCAATATTAATTTTAATCTTACATTGCTTACATAGGAAATTTAGAAAGAAGTTTGGCAGAAATGGAATTTAGACAGCATTTTACACCATTTATCAAAACAAACTTCATATGAATAAATGATCTTAACAAAAAAGCCTATATCATCAAAATGTAAGAGGTACCTTTAATATCGAGGGCTAATGGAAAAATTCATAACAAAATAGAAGATAGAGGAGACCACAAAAAAAAGAAAAAACAAGCAAAATAAATAAGAAGAGAAACCATAAAGAGGAGGAGGATAGGAAATTTTTGCATCAGACATTTCTGATAAGGGGTGCAACATAAAAAATAAATAGTAAATTGACACAAAAGCTATTTCCCAATAGAGTATTAGTCCAGAGATATAAACAAAGTTATCAGAAGAAAAAGAACACAGGGGCAGCTGGGTAGCTCCGTGGATTGAGAGCCAGGCCTAGAAATGGGAGGTCCTAGGTTCAAATCTGGCCTCAGACATTTCCCAGCTGTGTGACCCTGGGCAAGTCACTTAACCCCCATTGCCTAGCCCTTACCATACTTCTACCTTGGAGCCAATACACAGTATTGACTCCAAGACAGAAGGTAAGGGTTTAAAAAAAAGAAGAAGAAAAAGAGCAAATGGTCAGCAACCTTCTAAAAAATGTTCCAATTCACCATAAAAAGAAGAAAAAGTAAAATTAAAACAACACTCAGATTTCAGCCCAGACCCGACAAATGAGCAAAGTTAATAAAAGACCAAAATAGTATGTACTAGAGGATCTGTAGGAAGATAGACACACTACTCCTACACACTATTGGTAGAACTGAATTTGTTTAACCATTCTTGAAAACAAGATATTTGAGACTATGCTAGAAAATTATTAAATTATCTTTGCCCTTTGACTTGACCCAGCGATACAGTTTCTGGGAGCATACTACAACAAGGTCAACCACAGAATATAAATACCCATATGTGCCAAAGTACTTATAACAACACTTTTTTGTGGTAGCAAAGAACTTGGGAGGGGAGAAATGGATGCCTATCAGTTTGACAATAGCTAAACAATTTGTGGCATGTGAAAAGAATGGAATACTATTGACAAAGAATGAATACCAAAACTTTAGAAAAATCTTTGGAAGATATATGCACTGATTAAAAGAAAAGTAAGCAGTACTTAGTAATCATAGTAATGTAAAGGGAAACCAAATTCAAAGATATCAGAACCCACTCCACTCTAGAGGAAGGAAACATACTTCCCTCCTCTTAGTAAAGAGTTGGTAAACTACAGGTACAAAATACAATATAGCCTAACAGATATACTTGTTAACATATTGATTTCTTTTGCTGAACTTTACTTGTTTATTACAAAAGATAGGGTGGAATTACTGGAAAATGATGTCAATGTAAAAGATGCATCTGTTTTAATGTTAAAAAGAGAAAGTAGAAGAAGAAAACTGGGGAGAAGATTAAGCCATATGAGTAAGACAGGAAGTAGAGAGGATCTTGTGTAGTTTCCGCCTCAAATAACTATGATTCTATTTACACAGGGAAGGTACCATTTGGATAGGATGTCTGTCCACCAGGATCCTGTGATGGTGGAGTATAACATTGATACAGAGGATCACTATCCAATTTCAGGAGAGCCAAGGGGATTATGGCAGAAAGTCCAGAATAGAAATTGGGTTCCCCAGATGCTGCATGAGACTTATATATGGTATCAGCTCCATCTCTAGATTCCAAAATGGCAAGGGATAAGGAAAGACCCAGAAGCCCTTTCATATGTGAAACATGGGCTATGCTCTGCCAGGCATCAAGCCTGATATCTGAGGCTCAGGTTGAGATGGCACTAGGTCTTTTGTCTGAGATCCCAGACTTTTTGGAACCAAGCCTGCCACCTCTAAAATCAACTGGTCAGCCTTATCCATCTCTTTATGTCTGTTTCAATTCTAAGATTCTATAACTCTTCATTTTTCATTTCCCTAATTTATTCTTCTTTTCAGAGTTGAGGCATTCCAATCAATCTTTGGGATTTCCTATTTCCTTTCATTATTTCCTTGATGTATTCTATTTTTTGGATGCCAATTGCCCAGCCCAGAGAAATAATTATAACTTGGGCTCTTTCTTGAGAGAGCTGATTTGCCCTGCAGCCTGTTTCCAAACTAGGAGTGATGATAATGGGTCTGCCAATCCCCACTGTTTAGGGCATCTGATATGAGGCCCACCTGTTACCACAGTCAACCAACCTACCAATTTATTCTCCAACCAGGGTACCCATTGAAATTTTCTTCACACCAAAGAGCCAAGGACAAGTAAACTTCAATCTCATCTGCCACGTGAAAAGGAAAGCCCAGTTTCTAACGTTAAATGTCAAGGCGGAGGGCTATTCTACAAAAGTAGAAATCAGGTGCAAAGAAAGTGATGGTTCAGTGATCAATTTAAATCCCAATGGGCCCAATATCATCAGCTTCTATGAGGTGAGGAGATGGGGAAAGGGAAGGAAGGAAGGAAGGAAGGAAGGAAGGAAAGAAGGAAGGAAGGAAGGAAGGAAGGAAGGAAGGAAGGAAGGAAGGAAGGAAGGAAGGAAGGAAGGAAGGAAGGAAGGAAGGAAGGAAGGAAGGAAGGAAGGAAGGAAGGAAGGAAGGAAGGAAGGAAGGGAGGGAGGGAGGGAGGGAGGAAGGAAGGAAGGAAGGAAGGAAGGAAGGAAGGAAGGAAGGAAGGAAGGAAGGAAGGAAGGAAGGGAGGGAGGCAGGGAAGGAAGGAATTGGGAAGCAGGAGAATTAGGGTCTGTTTATAACTCTTCCCCTAATTCACTGTGTGACCTAGGGAATTTACTTGCCTACCCTGGGCCGCGTTTCCTCATTTGTAATATGACATTTTCACTATATAAACCTATAGAATTTAGAGTAGATATCGGCTCATCTAAAAACATAAAGGCTGTTGGAAATGACTAAGTTGGGATCTGAACTCCATCTTGGATTTCTAAACCCAGCGTTCTATGATTTCTGTTCCACTCCCAAATCACATTTTACAGTTTGAGTAGAATTTCCCTGCCTCTTTTTCTTGTTGTGGAGATATTCTCACATCAGGCTAGTATACAAAATGCCTCCTTCCATACCTTAAACATACTTTTTTTTTTTTTTTTGCTGATGGTCATATATTCATAGAATTAGAAAAAGGCATATTAAGGGCTTAGCACTCAACTCACACCCAAAGACTCTGGTTATTATGAAAAGACCTTGTTGCTGAGAGTCTTATCTCTAAGCTGGTTGGTTAATAATAACAATAATAATAATAAGCAGTTAGCATTTATATATGGGGCAGCTAGGTATCACAATGGATAAAGTTCTGGGCCTAGAGATACAAAGACCAGCATTCAAATTTGGCCCAAGATAGCTAGCTGTCTTACTAGCTGTGTGACCCTTGACAAGTCACTTCACCCCATTTGCCTTTTTCCTCCTCTGCAAAACAAGCTGGTAAAGGAATGGCAAACCACTCCAGTGTCTTTGCCAAGAAAATCCCAAATAAAGTCACAAAGAGTTGAACACATCTAATGCAACTAAAGAACAACAAAACCTCCTGACTCCAGACCTAGAACTCTCCCCACTGTACCACATAGCTACTTTGTGAATGAAGATTACCAGAAATTGACTATTTCTAATGTCCAAATGAAATAAAGTCTAACTTTTCTAGGGACTCATGTGGCCCCCAGAATGTGAAGGCACCATAGGAAAGGACTAATTTTGATGGTAAAATTCATAGGTTCAGTTCCTAAAAGGGGAATATGAGCAGAATTGTTCTCTTCCACCCCGTCCAGAGCATCCAACAACTGGTACCCTTGAACATACCAGAACCTTCCAATAGCAAGTTCATATTGCCTGCCTCCCTCCTAGAATTCCCTAGGGCTAAAAGCCCTAAGTCCATTTGACAAGCAAATGTCTTTAAACAGGGCTCTTATTTTCAATCAGGTGCCATTTCTTGACTCCTTGGTATGGCACTCCACTAGATTTTTCTTCACTCATGATGGCCTTTCATCTGTGTTCCAGGTAGAAGTGAATGAATGTGTGCAGTGTGAATTCACTTTAATTAACACTGGCAAATTCAGCTTCAATGTCCTGTCAGAAATTGGAGGTCCCAAATCCCTACAACAATTCTTTACATTCTCCCCCTCTGAGACAATGGTGGAAGCAGGACAGGGCGTCTCAGCTACCCTTTCTTTCCAACCTGAAAAGAAGTGTTTCGTGAAAGATGTGGAACTCAGACTCAAGGTAAGATGAGAGAAGATTCAGCCCCTCCATCTCCTCTTCAGTTGACACCAATCATAGACCTCCTACTCCAACCCCTCTTTTTATTTTTTTTTTAGTTTATTTATTTAATTAATTAATTTAGAATATTTTTCTATGGTTACATGATTCATGTTCTTTTCCTCCCCTCCTCCCTCTCCAGTAGCCAATGAGCAATTCCACTGGGTTTTTACATGTGTCATTGATCCAGACCTATTTCCATATTATTAGTGTTTGCACTAGGGTGATCGTTTAGGGTCAACATCCCCAATCATACCCCCATAGACCCATGTGATCAAGGAAATGTTTTTCTGCTGCATGTCTGCTCCCACGGTTCTTTCTCTGCATGTAGATAGCATCTTTCTCATAAGTCCCTCAGAAATGTTTCAGATCATTGCATTGTTGCTAATAGAGAAGCCCATTACATTTGATTGTGCCACAGTATATCCATCTCTGTGTACAATGTTCTCCTGGTTCTGACCCTTTAACTTGGTGCCAATCCCTGGAGATAGTTCAAACCCCTCTTTTTAAAGATGAGAGAATTGAAACCTAGAGGGACTTGCCCAGAGTAACACAGAAGTGGGGTTTGAACTCAGATCCCCTGACTCAAAAACAATGTTCTTTTCCATTGAAGCCTTCTGATTCTGTAGCAAAATGGCCAATTTAATGTTCTTTATCTTTTGCATGAATGAGTCTTCTTTCCCCCCAATTGATCTTGTCTTACACTTTCTTGTATCCCCTCATAGTACTGTGGCCAATGCCTTGATTGTAATAAGAGCTCAGGAAACATTCACTGGTTGCTCAGTTGATTTAGCAACCCAGGCTCCTACTCTACAGATGCTATCTTCCTATGTCAAGGGCAAGTATTAGTGGAAGGACTCTGAACTAAAGAGAGGAATGAGTTCCCTTTAACCTAGGAGCAATGTCAGTTTGTTTCCAAATCGGGTACCAACCAAATGGGGATGATCGCACTCATCTCAGTTGTATTAGGTACCATACTGACATATCTTGGCATGCACAGAGGATTTCCCTGCCTGTCTGTGCTGGGTAAAGATGGTAGCCCCTAAGCATGTCTCAGGAGCTCCTGAAATGCTATCCAGGTGCAACCCCCTGTGAATTCCCATCATTGCCAGCCACTACACAAAGCACCAGAGGTCATATGTATCCAGGGGGAAAGCTTAGATCAAGCATGAGTCATTCTAACAGGTGGAGATACAATTTAAAATTCAATTCAATAAACATTAAGTACCCACCAAGTCTGCAAGCCTCTGCTAAGGTTCCACCCTAGTCCCACCTTTACCAAGGCATAGAAATAGCAAACCCCAGGTACTCAAAGGATATTGGTGATGGAGTAAACACTTTAGTAGATCCTGCCAAGCTGTCACCTGAGGGCCAGCCTTTCCACATTTGGAGAGCCTCATCTGGAAAGTTAGCCACCAGCATACAAAACCTACTTGTCTACAGGAAATTCGTTGGGCAGCCTACTCTCTGAACAGAGCACTGCATTGGGTGGCATCTCGTTTTGGTTACATGTATGTCCCTGAGTCCAGATGTATATCCCTTTCCCATCTGAGATGCTTTTCTCTTTTTAACTTCCTTCTTATGCTCCCTCCTCACAGGTCACTCATGGCCCCACCTTCGTCTGTGTCATCACGGGCACAGCTGTGACTCCCGCCATCCAGTTCTCCTTCTACAGTTTCAACTTTGGGACTTGCTTCATCTATTCACCTGGGATGCCCTTGTACCAACAGATGCTTGTAATCACAAACAATGAGGAGAAACCTATTAGGTAAGCAAGCTTCCCAGGGTGAACATGTATTGGTTATTCCTTTATTGATCTTTTGGACTCTATTTAGATGAACACTTAGCATGACTAGAAAAAAAGGAAATGTGGTAGAGGGAGAAAAAAATCAAACTTTGGTAGTATCAGGGATGCTGGCCTTATTCGAACTCTTATTACTCATTTGGTGGCTGTGAATCCATCTCCTTTTGCTCAGAATACCTATATAATCAATGGGTATAATTATACCAACACATCTGAAAGGTGCTTTAAAGACTTCTCATTTGAAGACTTTGAATATAACAAAGATCCTAAATGAGCTCCCTCAAGAGATTGACTTCTCAATAGACCTCTTTCCCTGGAGATCTTTTTAAAATCAGTTATGCCAGTACCAGAAATGTACTGTATCAGCCTTGCTGGCAAGTTCAACAAATACTCTAGTCCTGAAAAATGCTTCCGTAAAATAATTAGACTTTCTCACATCAACTATGAAAATGTAGGAAGAGTATCATTCTTATCACTGCTAGGACCATCATGATGATAATGCTGCCATACTCATCAGAAACCTAAACGGTCATTATAGTTCTAATTAATGTATTCACTGGTCTAAGCAAAGATTTGTTTTAATCCTTTCAGATTATTTGCCTTCTAGTTATTTGTTCCACTTAATGCCTTTAAGACTAGAGCCACAAGTATGGTCTCAAAGACTTTTTCAGAGGATCTACTAGGCCCAAACTATTTTTGCAATAATACTAAGATTTTTAAAATTTCTAATATGCTAAATATTATTGAATATTATCCACCTAAACAGAAGTCCTTTGGGTACCTTCCTAGAGTAAAGGGGTCCTGAACCAAAAAGTTTAAATGCTGCTAGACTAATGATATTATCTATCTATTTATATATAAATATATATACTATGTAAACTATAATATATACTTAACATATATAGTACATAAAACATATATAATAGATAGATAGATAGATAGATAGATAGATAGATAGATAGATAGATAGATAGACAGACAGACAGACATTAATACTTGTGCTGAAATTTAACTACCATCCTATCTGGAAGTAGAACATGATGGATAAGATTACCTTCCAAGATCTAGAATGCTATGCTTGCATAAAGAATAACTCCCTGAATATAAGTTTATAAAACCCTGAAATTAGCTTTTAAGGAAAATAAATAGAATTTCCTTAAAGATCATCATGGAGTAGCATAATTACAATCCTTCTTGAAGAGGGCTAGACTAACTTCTATAAAGTACTTAGTGGTGTCTGTTTGGGTAAGCTTATGAAGAGATAGAATAGAATTATTATTTTTTAAGTAATAAAATCCAACCAAATAGAGCTGTCTTGGCATCTCATGAGGATCAGAGCTTGGTAACCTCCAAGATCTCTTAGAGAAATCAAAGATCAATGAAAAATAAAAAGTTACCAGTACAAGTCAGAGTTAGATTATGGAATCATAGGATCTATAAGAGCAAAACAATCAAGTGATTTTCAAAATTGGCCTCTCTGTAGGGAGTTCCTTCTTTGTATCCTCCCCTCCAGGAAGATTTGCTTTCCTCCGGGGCATTTCTGGGAGTGATGAGGAAACCCTCTCCCAGTATTTTTTATTTCTATGGGGTTTATCCCAGAGTATTAAAAGTAACTTGAGAGAGAGAGAGAGAGAGAGAGAGAGAGAGAGAGAGAGAGAGAGAGAGAGAGAGAGAGAGAGAGAGAGATCAATGGATGGGAGAGCAAAATTTAGAGACAGGATGTCCTGGATTTAAATCTAACCTCAGACTTCCTAGCTGTGTGACCCTGGGCAAGTCACTTAACCCACACTGCCTAGTCCTTACTACTCTTCTGCCTTGTAATCAGTACACAGTATGGATTCTAAGACAGAAGGTAAGGGTTAAAAAAAAATAATAGAGGAATAGGTCTGGGTGGAGACCTAGACCATCAGAACCAGACAAAATGGTGATAGTGACCTCTTCAAGCTCCATGCTGCTTTCTTTTTATAACCAACTTCCTCTGGAAAGGGCTGTTGTTTAGTCATTTTCAGCCATATTAAACTCTTCATAACTTGACAAAAATGCCCTTTCCTTCTCCAATTCATTTTACAGATGAGGAAAATAAGATAAACAGGGTTAAATGACTTGCCCAGGGTTACACAGAAGTGTCTGAGGCTGGATTTGAACTCAGTTCTCTCCAACTCCAAACCTGGCACTCTATCCACCTAGCTAAGAGGAGTTTGCCACAATTAATACAGAGAACATGTCATGATAGTCTAAATGAAAATTTCATCTGTCCTTGACCCAGTCTGGGAGAAAGAATATGGATTGAGTGGCCAAGCAAACCTAACCCTAATTTTTCTTTACAAGTAAGGTCATGCAAAAAAATTCCATACTAGCCATATTGCAAAAGAAAAATAAAACAAGAAAAATAAAGGTTTTTTTTTTGAAGTATGCATCAGTCTACACTCAGAATTCATTGGGTATCTCTCTCTGGGTGTGTGTAGCATTTTTCATCATGAGTCCTTTGTAATTGGCTTGGATCAATGTCTTGATCAGAGAGTCCCATGGTTGATCATCCTTATAATACTAGATTGTTATTACTATGTACAATGTTCTCCTGGTTCTGCTCACATCCCTTTGCATTGGTTCATATAAGTCTTCCCAGGTGTTTCTGAAACCATCGCCTTCATCATTTCTTACAGCACAATAGTATTCCATCATAATCATATACTACCTTCTTAGTCATTCCCCAATTAATAGGCATTCCCTCAATTTCCAATTCTTTGCCACAACAAAAGAGCTGCTATACCTATATTTGTACAAATAGGTACTTTTCTCTTTTTCTTGCATCTCTTTGGGATTTAGACCTACTAGTAGTATTGATTAGTCATAGTTTTATAGGCTTTTAGTCATAGTTCCAAATTGTTCTCCAGAATAGTTGGACTAATTTATAATTCCACCAACAGTACATTGCTGGCCCAATTTTTCCATTTCCCTTCTACCATTTGTCATTTTCCTTTTCTGTCATATCAGTCATTCTAATAGATGGTATCTCAAAGTTGTTGGGGGGGGTGCATTTGCCTAATCAGTAGTGATTTAGAGCATTTTTCATGTGATAGCTTTAATTTCTTCTGAAAACTGCCAGTTCATTTCCTTTGATTGCTTATCAACTAGGGAATGACTTACTTTTAAAATTTTGACTCAGTTCTTACTCTGAGAAATGAAGCCTCTATCAGAGAAACTTGCTGTAAACATTTTTTCCCAGTTTCCTGTTTTCCTTCTAATTTTGGCTGCACCAGTTTTGTTTGTGCAAAAGCCTTTTAATTTCATGTAATCAAAATTATATTTTACTTTCTGTGATCTTCTCTATCTCTTGTTTGGTCATAAACTCTTCCCTTTTCCATAGATAATATGAGTTGCACTTTTCCATGTTCCCCTAATTTATGAATATCGCTGTTAGGTCTAAATTATTTATCCATTTTTGCCTTATCTTGGCGTACAACATGAGATGTTGGTCTGTGCCTCCTAATTCCCTTTAGATTCATTGCTCTTCTGGTTTTTCTCAGCTTGGATTGTTTGTACACCAACACAGCCCAGCTCGAAGTTTCTTGCGGGGTCGATGTGATAAAGCCTAGAAACCATTTAGAAGTTCCAATCACCTTCTATCCTCGAGAAGCTATAGCTTATAACGAAATCATTCCCTTTGAAATCAATGGACTCTCAAAGGTTAATGTTGAGATACAGGGGAAAGGCACTGAGATGAAGGTAAGAAACAGAAGATTTGATTCTTAGCCTTTTTTGTGTCCTGGACTTCTCAAGTAATCTGGTGAAGACTCCGGGCCCCTTCTCAGAATCATTTTCAAATGCATAAAATAAAATAGATAGGATTGCAAAGGAAATCAATTATATTGAAATAAAGCAATCAAAAAAGAATTTTGGAGGGTAGCTCGGTAGCTCAGTGAATAGAGCCAGGCTTGGAGACGGGAGGTCCTAGGTTCAAATTTGGCCACAGAAACTTCCTGGTTGTGTGATCCTAGGCAAGTCACTTAACCCCAATTGCCTAGCCCTTACTGCTCTTCTGCTTTAGAACCAGTACTTAATATTGCTTCCAAAACTGAAGGTAAAGGTTTAAAAAAATTTAAGTCCATAGATGCCAGGTAAAGAACCTCTGCCCTAGGGGCAAGTCAGTAGCAGAATCCATAGAGCTCCAGGTCTGGAGTCAGGAGAACCTGGGTTCAAATTTTGTCTCAAACACTTCCTACCTATGTGGCCCTGGGTAAGTCACTTAACCCCTATTGCCTACCCCTTGCCACTTTTCTATCTTAGAATTATTACTAAAACAGCAGATAAAGGTTTGTTTCTTTTTTAAAAGAGCCTCTGCCCTTTCTCACCTCTCCCTTCCCATCATTACTCTACCTTCTCCTCACTCCCTTCTCCCAATCCCACCTATCTTGATCCTGTTCCCCATCAACGAATCCCTCCCCTCTCAAGCAGTTGTTAGAGTTATCCCTCTTGGAGGGATTTGTACGTTAGCAAGGGATGCTTGAAAATGGCTAAGCTTTAAGAATCCAGTGAATTCCAGCTGACTCCTTTGGTGCCCAGCCTCCTTTCCCCTTCCAACCCCCTCCTCTCACGCGCCCACTCGCCTTTCTCCTTATTCCTTCTCCCACAGGTCTCAGTCCTAGATCCGGAAAATAAGATCGTGAAATTAGGAGCCATATTACCAAAGCACATGGTCAAAAAATACGCCACCATCATTAACAACAGTCTCATTCCGCTGACCTTTAACCTAACAACAACGTTCTCCGTTCCAGAACTCACGGACCCCAAGGTATGCTATCCCAAGGCTCTTGGTGCCACTTTAGTCTTTTAAAGATGGACGTCTCTATTGTAAGACAAGGTCTCTGGCCAGAGGAGTTTGGCACTGGGGCACTCTCTGCATCCTATCACGTAATATTCAGATAATAAAGACACCAACTCAGCCAATCCCCTTTCCATGGGATCCCAGTAGCAAAAGCCTGTCCCTGCACATCACTTGTTTACAGGGCAACTTTATGGAGAGAAGCCACCAAATATTCCCTCAAACGGGAGACTGCTCATAAAGTGACTAGCCCAGCATGTAATAGATCATAATGGTTCTCAATTAAAATATTTAATATTTTTATTTAATCACTTAAAGCAAATACATTTAATTTATTTAGTATTTGAAATAAGTTTAAATGTTTTACATTTTAAAATACTAAAAATTAAAATTAAAAGTCCAAGTATGATATATTAGATAAATATGTATTCCCCTCCTTTGTCCCTCTCCTCATCTCACCTCCATCCCTGAGGAAGAGGGATAACCGAGCAGTTAATTACGGGCCTGTGTCTAAGTCCATGCCCAAGTATCTTTAAATGGACTAGACCTTTCAGATCAGAGTTAGCTAGGTTTCTATCGACTTTTCAACCAAAAACCCTTCATTTGATAGGTATGTGCATGTAACTCTGAATGTATACATTGTGTACATCTACATGAATGTCTGTGGGTGGGTGTGAGCTATCACCATAGGCAGTGGAATCTCCTTAAAGATCATCAGGGAATAGCGTGACAGAAATAGAGAGAGATTTTTCTCAAGGTGGAATGTACATACATAAATATAGAAATGCGCAAATGTGGCCTGAACCTTGACCTTTCTCTCTCATTTCTAAACCAACATTAGTTATTTTTGTTCATTTTTAGGTCCAGAGCTGTCTCCTTCCCTTCCCCCCATCCCACACTAGAGAAGGCCTACATTTGACAAAGACTATATCTTATATCTAGATGTAAATCTGTACAATGCACCTCACCTAAAAATGTTTAAGGATAGGTGGCCCCTAGGTAGCTCAAAAAATAGAAAGCCCGGAGTAGAGATGAGAGGTCGTGGATTTAAATCTGACCCCTGATTGGTTCAGTGGATTGAGAGCCAGATCTAAAGACAGATCTTAGGTTCCAATCTGGCCTTGAACACTTCCTAGCTAGGTGACCCTGGGCAAGTCACTTAACCCCCGTGGCCTAGCCCTTACTGCTCTTCTGCCTTGAAACCAATACACAATATTGACTCTAAGATGGAAGGTAAGGGTTAAAAAAAAATTTTTTTTAAGATTAGAAAAAGCCTAAGATAGAGTAGGTAAAAAAAAAAGGCTAGGTGACTTAGGATCAGAGCATAGTCAAACCCTAGACCCTTCATTTTACAGATAAAGAAACTGAGGCCATTTGGGCAGCAGACAGCAGGCCGATCCAGAACTGGAGCCAAGTCCCTCCAGTTCCTATACCATCGCTTTTTGCACTATGCTACACAGTGCTAGCAAATGCAAATCTCAGATCTTGCACAACCTTGAATAAATCACATGCCATCTCTGAGCCTCAGTTTCCCCATTTGTACAAGGGAACCTAGCTCATGATTCCTAAGACCCCTTCCATCTGTGTGCCCTATGGTCTAATAGCATCTCGACCTAATCAATGAAGTGGGATGCCCGCTAGACTCCCAGGACCCACTAAGCTAGCTAACACAGAGCTCACCAACTGGCTGCTCTAGTGTCTCTCTTTTACCGCTTCAGATTTTGACCCTGACACCTTGCACCAACATTACCTTGAAGCCCCAAGAAGTCTGTAAAGTGGAGATTGTGTTTTCCCCAATGAAGCGGATCCCCCATTTTAACGAGGAGGTCCTTCTGGAGTTCACCGGGCTCCTGCGCTCCCTCTTTCTCCTCAACGGCTGCTGTCAGGCCTTGGAAATCAACCTGGACCAGGATCACATCCCCTTTGGGGCTGTGGTGTTCCAAGCCCAGGCCACACGTCGACTCCTCATGATTAACACAGGGGACATTGGAGCCAGGTAGGGGCCCCAGCGTCCTCAGCCATCTCCTGGCTTTGTCTGGGGAGCCTCCCTGCTACCAGAGCAGCCAGCCCAGCCCCTGTCCATCTCTAATTCAGACTGAATTCCTCCTGGGGCCCTCCTGCCCCTCCGGGCATTCCTCACCTCCTAGAATGGGCATCAAGCCATAATCATAGCATTCCCTCATTCCCATTCTCTCCCATACCCAGCATGCCCAGGAAGAGGGGGGCAGGCCTCTGGTGCTTGGCAATCATATAGAAAAGCCTATGCCCACACCCCCCCCACAAAGACATGGATGTACATACATGCATCCACCGGCTTGTGCTTTTGTCTGCAGAGCCCAACACAATGCTGGATAAACAGTAGGTACTTAATATGTGTTTGACGGATGAATTGCTCTGCAAATAAATGAGTTACCGTGTAGGAGATGACCTGTATTGAGCCATTAGCAGGTGTTTATTTATATTCTAGTTTCTGGTGACATTAAAAATCCTCAGTAACAGTCCCACCCCTTCCCCACCCTGCGACGTCGTCACTGAGATTCTCATAGACTTGTAGAATGTTGGGCTTAGAGGAGACCGCAGGAAAGTCTTTACTGCACAGATGAGGACACTGAGATCCCAAGAGGGGATGTGATTTTCCCAAGGCCTCACAGAGAGTGTGTTAGTGGAAGAGTCAGGACCAATATCCAGGACTCTCCACTGCCTTTGTCTATCTTCTTCAATTTTAATAGGTGAAGGCCAGGACCGGGAATGAGATGCTCTTAGATACTAAATCCACCTGAAAAACTGGGTCCTTCTCTGGCCCTGACCTAATTCTGTACAAGAGGCAGATTTTAGGGTGGCACAATGACCCAACACTTAAGCATCTGGCTTGGCTTCCATGCCCTTTGGCATTTACCACGGGGTCCCAGGTATCAGCAGTTCTCCCTGTATTTTCCCCCAAGGATGTTAATCAGCCTGTCCTACCTCCCAAGAGGATCCAATCTCTCCAGCTGAAGGCTCTGCAGGATTAAAAATAATGACTTTAATCCTTCACCTCCAGGTTCAGGAATACGTCAATCAGTCAACTATCCCAATCTTCCCCTCTCGACTGGCTGCTGCCCTACTACCTATAAACAGACCCAGGTCACCCCCATCCTCAAAAAATCCTCTCTTGATCCTCCCATCCTCACTAACTTATTGTCCTTTATTTCTTCTGCCAAACTCAACCTACAGTAGGTGCCCCCACTTTCTCTCCTCTCACTCTTTTTAACCCCTTACCATCCATCTCCCTACCTCATCGCTCCACTAAAACTACTCTCTCCAAAGTTATCATTGATTTCTTAATTGCCAAGTCCAATGACTTCTTCTCACTCCTCTTTCTCTTCAACCTTTCTGCAGACTCTGGTCCTGTTGATCGCTCTCTCCTCCAGTCTTTTTATGCCTTTCTCCACAACATGTCCCCTCCAATCCAGTGGATCCTGGAAGGGACAAGGAATATTTTCTCTGGCTATCCCCCATGCCTGGAATGCCCTCCCTCCTCAAAGTAGTGCCTTAGTCCATGTCTGGACACTATGCTAAGCTCTGGGGATACAAGAAGAGACGAAAAGGTAGTCTCTATCTCTGAGGGGATCACAATCTAATGGGAAACAAATGTGTACAAACAAGATGTAAGATAAATGAAGGGTAATTTCAGAGGAAAGCCACTAAGATAAAGGAAAGAAGGGCACCAGAAAGGCTTCATGTAGAAGGTGGGATTAATGGATTTGGTAGACCACGCGTAGGTACCTTCACAATTTCCTTCCTTTTTTCCTTATCTCTAAAAAGATTCCACTGGCATGTCAAGAAATTTGCACCTAATTTCTCAATTCAACCAGATAAAGGCTACATTACCCCTGGAATGGAGGTTGCTTTTGAAGTGACCTATCATCCTACTGAGATAGGCAAGGACAGCCTCTATAAGAACTTGCCTTGCAGTGTCCAGGGGCGCAAACCTCTCCTGCTGACCCTGTCTGGAGCCTGCGTGAATGTGGCTGGAATAAAAGAGGTAAGCCTCTCCAAATTACAAGCCAAAAAGCCAAGACAAAGCAACATAATGAATATGGCAGATTGATTCATTTTGATTCATTGACTCATTGGACGTACTTGGTTATAGTCTGACTGGTGCATAAACTTGAAACTATAATACAAATTTAACAGACAAAATAGACCCACACACATCTCCTCCAACAATATCCTTCATTTTGTTGTGGCATGTAGGTGGCAATGAGTTCAAAAGATACCCTTGCTATCTGTCAGGTCCTGCCATTCAAGGGAAGTGTTGACTATAGGCCTTCTAATGCATAGCATTGGAAGATGGCACCCCCAAGAGAAATTGGGATAGGCAAGGATATTCTATCATTGGAAGACCAGATAAATCAGGATAATAAATTATTTGGCTCTAGCAACTGCTGAAGACCATTTATTAAGTCATAGAGAGATTGCCATCCATATCAGTATGTGGAATGGAGCATGGTCCCTGACAAAATCAGCAGATACTTGAAATATTGAAGCATACCTACATATACATAGAGGTACAGAAATAGGTATTTTCTAAGGCAAAAAGTGAAATGGTGTTATTTTACATATTTTGCTATTATTTTTAATATCAAGTTTAATAGATGTAAAGGATAATTTTATAGTTGTGACTTAAAATCTAAATTAATTATTGGTTGCCAGGGAAAATCCCAAATAATAAAATACCCAAGTCAGCTGGAAATTATGGTGGTTTAATTAATATAGAGAGAAGGAATATAGAGAGAAGAGAGAGGGAGAGGAAAGAGTTAATTTAAACTGCTCTGGCTCAGGCTGAGCCAGGTAGGAGTTAAAGGCCTTGGCCAAAGTGGCATCCCTGAACCCTAGAGAAAGGAAGTCAGTCTTACCCACGTCATCATGAGACTGTCTCAAGAAAGCTGTCTGAGGGAGCTCCTCCAGGCTGAGTTCCACCCCTGAACTGGCACCCAGGTTGCTCCTATAGACCTTTTCACCCTTGTGGCCCCTCCTCTAAATTTTCACATCTACCAATCACATCAAAGGCTTTCTCCAGGACTGCCCATACTTTTAGTTCTCACTTTCTTTGATTAGATTTTTGAGTTACTTAACACTTCTTTGTTGAGTTCACCTTTCGTTACTTGCTTGACCTTTTTGTGATTAATTTAACCTTTATAGTTACTTAACACCTTTTTGTATTAAGGTCTAAAAACAGACTTAGCTTAAAGTTCTAGCTTCACTATAAGGTGAGAACTAAGTACCTTTATTGTTCAATCAGGAGATTACAACTTTATCTTCCCCTAAACTACAGTCTAAGTAGGGTGGAGTAGTTTTTAAAGTTCACATAGAAGACAACTCATTTCTCATATCTGCTTCTGACTTAATCCATCAAAATTTATTAGACTGAAGTACATGAAGAAAGTCCAGCCTTACATGAATATGTAGCTAGAAAAAGGGGAAGTATTTTAATAAACCTAAATAGTATTATTATGAAAATCATTTTGATCTTGTGGAATCCCTGAAAGGGTCTTGGGGATTCCCAATGGTCCACAGACTGTGATTTGAGAAATACTAGTGTAGCTATAAAAATATTTTGCAATGTAGTGGATTTTCACTAAAGTGAAGGATCTCATTTCATGAGCACCCCAAAACACCAACAGCAGTTAAAACAAAGGTAGAATTCTGTCTCATACACAGGAGGCTTGAACCTAGTTCTAGGTAGGAATCACAGAGTGGGAGTTGGGATGTTCCTACCAACATTTCCCACTTCTCCACAAACTCACAGGATTAGAAAGAAAAATACAGGGGAAATTATACCTCATAATCTGACCTCAGGGAAAGACTAAAGAAAGGAGGAGAGAGATTAAACAAAGTTGAAAAGTATGAAGAATTTTTTGAAAGATGATGTTAAAGATCTCCTCATTCATCCCTTACACCACTTTCAGGCTAAGAGAATAAAATGCTACCCCAAGGTCCCTGTTTATTCCCCTTCTCAGTAATGAGAAAATCATATCAAGAATGCTGTTTCCTTATATCTTGGAGAAAATGTAGAAAACAGTTCAGAAAATCTTAACGGGCATTTTGTGTTCTAGAGAACTGGTAGAACACTTTCATAAGATAGGAATAATAATTCTCATTTCTTTAGGACCTGCAAGTTTATGGCATCTTCCTCACAGCTCTGAAATAGAGGATATACAAGCATTTCTTACTTCCATTCATAGATAAAGAAACTGAGGCTCAGAGAAATTACAGCGGGTGTGCTCAGGGTCACCTGACTATTGTCAGCCAGGCTGAAATCAAGTTTTCTAACTAAAAGATAAGAGTTCTTCCCATGACTCAATGCAGAAATATGTATGGCTAACAAATCTGAAAAGTTTACATTTCTACCTTCTCAGTACCCTGTTGGAACATAACTTGAGACTTTCTCCATGGGATCCTGTGGGCTCATGCCCACCCAACTGGCCAACCAATGGCCAAACTTTATTTTTTCATGTCTTATGATAACTAAATGGCCTACTATTTCCATTATGGATTTTAGTTAGCACTTTTCAATCCATGCTTCCCATTTCATAAAAAATGGGTATCCTCCTCCCTTACATCCCCAATACACCCCATACAAGCCCAAGGCATTTCCTATTGAAGCTAATGATGGTACCTCTTTGTTCCAGACAGTGAATTTCAGCTGTCAGGTGCGCTCCAGACATGTCCAGACCATCATGTTATCTAACAGAACCAATCGGACATGGCATCTCCGCCCCATTTTTGAAGGCGAACACTGGGAAGGACCAGAGTATTTCGTCCTGGAAGCCCATCAACAAAATAGGCCTTATGAGATTACCTACAGGCCCCTCACCATGAATGTGGATGGTCGGAAGCATTTGGTATATGTTCTTATGCATTGATATCCTTATACCCCATTAGATTGTAAATTCCTTGTAAATTTCTGGGTTTTTTCATGTCATCAGGAAGATCATTTTGTCCCCAATGAGTGCCTTTCCACGAATATCCCTCAGGTTCTCAACACTAGTTGCTGTGATGAGGTGACACCCTGTTAAGGTTTCCCAGAGTTAATTCTATTGACCAATAGAGAGCCCTAAGTATATCTCTGCTATTATTGTTTCTTTTTCTTAGGGCACACTCTTCTTCCCACTCCCTGATGGAACAGGCTTGTTCTATGTTCTTCAAGGGACTGCCGAAGCTCCCAAAGCAATAACCAATATCTTCCGGGAGGTGCCAAGCAAAACACCCTATGTTGAGCTTCTGCCAGTCGAAAACTGGCTGAACAAGCTGCAGAGGTAAGGGTCCAAAGGGGAGTTTCTCTAATTGCTCAACAAAATTCTCCAGTCTATCAGAATTCAGAAAGCAGAGCCTGTGGCCAGAGAGCCACTTCCCCTAAGCATGTCGGGACACTCAAGTCTAGGATTCAGACACAGGTTAAAAAAAAAAAAAAGCAAGTTGAATATGTCAGGTTCTCTGGATAAAACTGTCATTTCCAATTTTTGAAGGCAGAAATACAAACCCATTAATAAACCAAGGGAAAGTGAGTTAAATTATTAAAATAATAGCTGGCATTTAAATAGCACTTTTACATTTGCAAAGTGCTTTACAAATACAATCTCATTTTATTCTCACAACAATCATAGAAGACAGGTGCTTTTATTATCTCCAATTTACAGATGAGGAAACTGAGGCAGGGGTTAAGTGATTATAGAGCTAATGTCTGAAGATGGACTGGAACTCAGGACATACAAACTCTTAGCCCTGCTCTATACCTCTTTTATAATTAGAGATATTTTCCTTAAGACATTAAAATACAACATCACACTCATGAAATTGAAGAAGGGCAGAAAATAGACCCACAGTGTCAAAATTCAGTCTTGGCAGGGTTGCAAGGAAGACCTTCTATTATATCATTGGCAGAACTCTAGAGGAGGGCAGACTTCTTGAAGAGCAGTTTAGCAATTTATAAGAAAAAGCAAAATACTGATCATACTCATTAACCCCATATTTCCACTCCTGGGACCTTACCAAGAACATGTCATTTAAAGAGAAACAGACCCACCTGTACAAAAATATTGTGGATAGAGTGCTCAGCCTGGAATCAGAAAGGCACGAGTTCAAATACCATCTCAGAGAGTATTGTACACAGTAACAGCAAGATTGTGAGATGATCAACTGTGCAATACAGTTCTGAAGGACTTTGAAAAAGAGTGCTCTCCCTCCAGAGAAAGAACCACTGGAGCTGGAGTGCAGATCAAAGCAGAGGATTTTTCACTTTAGTGTATTTGTGTTTTTATTTTGTGATTTTGGTTTTCTATGCGTATTCTTTTACAACAATGAATACTATGGAAATATATTTTGCATGATAATGCATGTATAGCCCAGATCAAATTGCCTGCCATCCCTGAGAGAGGGGAGGAAAGGGTAGGAGGGAGACAGTTTGTATCTCATAACTTCAGAAAACACAGACAGAAAATTGATATTATATGTAATTGGGAGAATAAAATATCAAGCAGGGAGGATGGAATCATGAATCATGGAACCATGGAAAAAGATTCTAAATATAAATAAATGAATAAATAAAATATCTTTTAAAAGACAAATACTCTATAGACGTGCTAGCTGTGTGACTCTGGGAAAATCATTTCACCCTGTTGGCCTCAGTTTCTTCATCTGTAAAATGAGCTGGAGGAAGAAATGGCAAACCTCTCCAGTATCTCTGCCAAGAAAACCTCTAATGTGACATGAATTTGCGATCATGAAGAGTCAGACACAACTGAAGAGCAACAATTGCTTTGGGGTAATTTCCACTACAGTTCTAGGAAGGAACTTCAGAACTGCTAAGAGTTTACATATCATCACTGGCCAGGATAGTGTCCTTCCTATTAATTCACCTTCTAAATGGTGCAGAGGGACACCTGACAAGTCTTGATCACACAGTTGAGGGGACGGACTCAGGAAGGAGTTGAGGATAACCACTTAAAGCTATGAATCTGGGCAACTAGAATGATGGTGATGCCCTTGAGAAGAAACAGGGACCGTCTGCACTGGGCCTTTCCTGATCTCTTCTCCCACTGGCTAGTGCTTCCCCCCAACCCCATCCTTGACCCTCCCAAAAATCACTTTCTATGTATTTGGGAGTTTCTTAGTTCAATTTTATTTTCCGGTCAAAATTCTCCCTGTTCCATTCACCCTTTAAGAAAGTAAGAAAAACTAAAGTACTTTGCATTTATTTATACATATGTACAAGTTATCTGGTCCTTGTTTTGGTGTTTGTATCCTCACTGGCTAGTGCTTAATTTGTTGTTTAGGCTTTTTTCTATTGGCATCTGATTCTTCCTGATGCCATTTGGGGTTTTCTTGGCAAAGATACTAGAATAGTTTGCCATTTCCTCTTCCAGCTCATTTTACAGAAAAAAAACAGAAGTAAACAGGTTAAGTGACTTGCCCAGAGTCACACAGCCAGGAAGTGTCTAAAGTCAGATTTAAACCCAGGAAGAAGAGTCTTACTGACTCCAGGTCAAGCACTCCATCCACGGTACCACCTAGTTGCCCACTGCTTGATACTGTTTAAGTCAGTTTGATTCGTTGAGATCACTAGCTAGTTCAGTTCGTTAAGAGAGCTGGACCAAGAAATCTTGCTTCTCAATTCAGGGTTCTTTCCACTGAATGAGAAGTAAAGGACAAGAATGTAGTGTGGTCGTGAAGACCATTAGATGTCAAATTGGGAGGACTGGGTTCAAATCTCAGCATTGCTCCTTACTGCTAAAGTGACCTCCAGGTGGCACCTAGGTGGCTCAGTGAATTGAGCGCCAGACCTCAAAAAGGGAGGTACTGGGTCCAAATCAGGTCTCAGATACTTCCTAACTGTGTTAACCCCCATTGCCTTGCCCTTACCACTCTTCTGCCTTAGAACCAATACACAATATTTATTCTAAGATGGAAGGGTTGTGGTTTTTTTTTAATAAAATAAAATTTAAAAATAAAGTGACCTCTAACAAATGAATCTTTCTGGGCCTTAGTTTCTTCATCTCAATTTCAGTTTTACTACCTGCTTTCTTTGTGACCTTGAACAAGTCCCTTCTCCTTCATGGGCTTCCCTTTCCTTATTTTTTTTCAAACCCTTACTTTCTGTCTTGGAGATTATATATTGTACTGTATATTGACTCCAAGGCAAAAGAGCAGTAAGGGCTAGGCAATGGGGGTTAAGTGACTTGCCCAGGGTCACACAGCTGGGAAGTGTCTGAGGCCAGATTTGATCCCAGGACTTCCCATCTCTAGGTCTGACTCTCAATCCACTGAGCTACCCAGCTTCCCCCTTCCCTTTCCTTATAAGTGAAATGAAGGATTACGAGTAGATGGTTTGGGGATAACTAGGAAGCACAGCAGATAGAGCACTAGGTCTGGAGTCAGGAGGACCTGGGTTCAGATCTGGCCTTAGACACTTCCCAGCTGTGTGACCCTGGACAAGTCACTCAGCCCCACTTGCCTAGCCCTTGCCCTTCTGTCTTGGGTTGATGCTAAGACAAAAAGTAAAGGTTTAAAAAAAAAAAGACTACATGGTTTCCAATGTCTTTTCCAATTCTAGATTTTATATTCCTAACCCGTAATCTTTTTTTTTAAACCCTTACCTTCCATCTTAAAATCAGTACTACACATCAGTTCTAAGGCAGAAGAGCCATAAGGGCTACACAATAGATTTGCCCAGGGTCACACAGCTAGGAAGTGTCTGAAGTCAGATTTGAACCCAAGACCTCCCGTCTCTGGGCCCGGCTCCCAATCCACTGAGCCACCCAGCCGCCCCTCCTAACTCTTCATCTTGAACAGTCAAACAACAGCAACTGCTCCACACTCTTCCATGCTTTCTAGATTCCGAGCCACAGTGGACATGATAAAGCCAGAGAAGCAAGACCTGAGCGTGACAATCAAAGGCCTTGATTACATTGATGTTCTGGCGGGATCCAAGAAAGACTACAAGTTGAACTTTTTTTCTTACAAGGAGGGGCTGTTCTCTGCCAAGGTACGCAGACTGCCAGTGGTTCAGCTCATTGGCTATCCCTGGCCCCTCTCCATCAGAGTCTATCTAAAATCTGTAGCTTGACACTGATGGGCCCTAACCCCCACCAAGTATTCCCCATTGCAAGAAGAGGTCGCTGGCTCAGCCTCCCAACACTCCCCAGCTTGCACCAGGACCCAGCCTCCCTGGAGATGGGTTGCCGAAGCCCAGCACTCCATGCTTCCTTCTCCCCAGGGCAGATCTTTGGCCAGATTTAGCATAAGATTCCCACATTCCATCCTATGGGAAGATAAATGTGTCTGTCCATTTTAAAAATTAATATTCAATATTCTAAGTATTATATTTCATAATATTAACATTTAACTTGAAGCAAAGGGAAAGTAAAACGCTAGAGAAAACCAAGAGAGCTCACCAACCTTCCGTGTGGAACAGAGAGAGGAGGGGGCAGAGAGAACTGAAACTAAAATACCAACCATGTACAGGAAAGGGAAAAGGAAATTGTGGGAAAGGGAGTCCTGGGTACAACATTCTAATTAATACATGTCTTTGTAGATGAGGTAAACAGAGTCTCCAGAAGTGGATTATCTAGAATAAGGGGAATGGGCTTTTAAGTGCTGGCTAACAGGCAGGAGGTGACCTGATATGGTCTGGATGACAAATCCTACAAAAGCTGAAGTCTGGTGATGCCCCCTCAAACAGGCCCTCCCCCACCCTGACTGATGATCAGAAATGGAAAGAGTGGAGGAGTCTTAGAGAAGAGTGGTAAGGGCTAGACAATGGGGGTTAAGTGACTCATCCAGGGTCACACAACCGGGAAGTGTCTGAGGCCAGATCTGAACCCAAGACCTCCCATCTCCAGGCCTGGTTCTCAAGCCACTGAGCTACCTAGCTGCCCCTAGCATAACTTTCAATAAAAGAAAGACCCTTTAAGCACACAAAGAGTAATCCCTCAGCAAAATCCAGCCTGGTCTGGGTATTAATGGGGTGCTTGATTGCTTGTTTGTCTCCTTTTGGATGGCCTACTGTTGTGTGGTCCCCAAGCTGGAGTTTAAAGAAACCCCTGTCTGGCAGTCACCTTCCTACATGTTTTATCAGGTTTCAGCAAAAAGGACTCTTAACTGGGGTGGAGACATGTCAAAATTGCACACAGATTGCCAGACAGAATTGCCTGGCAAAAGAAACGTGTGCCAAGGGAAAGGGCTGGAATACTACAAGTATGGGGGGTGGGTAACACAGCTCGGTAAATCAGACACTTCCCAACCATGTGACCCTGGGTAAGTCACTTAACCCCCATTGCCCAGCCCTTACCACTCTTTTTTTTTTTTAAGGCTTCAGAGCATTTAATCATAATATAAGGTTTTTCTTTTTTCTTCATTTTATTTTCATTCTTCAATTTCTGTCTCTGTGTTTTTCTCTTGTGATTTTTTTCTTCTGTGGTCTTATTCTTTTCCTCTCTTTTCTTTGTAGTTGTTTGAGTTTCATTATTTGATTTGCCGCTGCTTTGTATTTAAGGAGAGCTGTAAGGGCTTTTGGATAAGGATACTCAATAGCTTTCATAATTTTTAAACCATTCTATAGCATCTAGCTAAAACTTTCTGGGTCCAGCTTGGCAATGACCTTCCCTAAACTCTAAACCCCGCCATGTCAGACTCAGTCAATTCCCCAGAAGAAAATATAAGGGATGGCATTTAAGCGGAGTCTTGAACACGGAGAGGAGAGATGATGTTGCCGAAAGGTTATATTTAAAAATTGTAATTTATAAAAAGAGGAAAAGTCACTTTAAACTGACATTCATAATGTCAAAATCTATTCATTCATCTCTAGAAAACTGATCTTCTAGTGTTATGTATACAGAGATGCTAGATAGATAAATAGTCTGTAGCAATAAATAAAAACTAAGACATGGCATGGAGGGAATGATATTCCAATAGCAGATGCACTAATGATTTTAAATGTTTTACTTAATCTTTGTTTTGCAGTTGCTGTCATTTCTCAACAATCTATCTCCCTTCCTACCTAGATACAAACATTCAACACTTCTTTGTAATAATACAACAAAGTGAAGGGACCCATTGGCCACATTTCACAACATGAAACAAATTCTGTATTTATTACAGGCTACCACTTCTCTTAAGCTGCCTCAATACGCAGTATTGATTCTAAGACAGGAAGTAAGCGTTTAAAAAAAATGGGGCAACTAGGTAGCACAGTGGATAAAGAGTCAGGCCTGGAGTGGGGTGGTCCTGGATTCAAATCTGACCTCAGACCCTCCCTAGTTCTGTGACCCTAAGCAAGTCACTTAACCCCAATTGCCTAACCCTTGCTGTTCTTCTGCCTTGGAACTAGTACATAGTAGTTATTCCAAGATGGAAAGTCAGGGTTTAAAAAACAAAAGACTAGATTGCCCTATTATTGCCACACTGGAAATGCAGGAGCTATTAATAGGCCAGCTCATCAGTGTATGGGCAGAAGAGCTCTGTCCTGCTCTAATTCTGACCTGGACCATTTGCCTGCCCTCAAACAACCTGGTAGCCCCTCGCCCCAATAGGATTAACATATAAGTGTTTTTTAGTCTAGAGCAAATGTCCCAGGCTCATGGGGCTTCCTTTCTCTGCAGAGCTGGAAAAAAAAAAAAAGCTTTAAAATACCATTAAAATTCTCTAAGATCCCCTTTCCCCTCCCTCCCCTCGACTGCCAAGCTAGGAGGGGGGTTTCCCAGCCAGTTCAATGTATTCATTAGTCTACAAGTTTCCCAATTCCCCTCCCTTCCAATCAGTTCTCTACAATAAAGCACAAACTCAGGATACAGTCAAAATCACCCTTAGCTAGGAAACTACAGTTTTTAAAGGGTTTGTTTTTATTTCTTTATCCCCAGTCCATAAACAGAATTTAAAACAATTAGTTATGAGCTCTGCTACTTGTTACAAACAGCAGAAGAGAGAAACAGAGTGGCAGAGATTCCCAGGGTTCCAATGGTTTCCTCTGAATAACCATAATTCAACCTCTCTCTGCTAGTCTCTTTAATTAGCAAGCTGTGATCTGGGGAATGCTACAAGGTTTAGAAGCTGTTTTCCAGAGAGCATCCTCCCCTTGCTGCTTGTGCTGCTGGGCACTCTCGTTTTCCAGCTCTCCTCCCTCCCTAAGCTTCTTCAGAGAGATTTAAAAGCTCTACCCTCAGGCTCCAACCTGGTGATAGCTTCCTCTCTTCCTGAGCTAGGAAGAAATCTATCTCCCAGGGTCTTACCCAAATTAGATCCCCTCCCTCACAAGGCAGCCAGTCCAAGCCTTCCCAGAAGTACTATTATTATTATATACTGCTATTTAAAAAAAGCAGCCAGCTTGATTTCATAGATACGTCTTTTTTTCAGCTCTGCTTTGTACATAGAAGTGTGTGTGTGTGTGCCTGTGTGTGCACATGTCCCTTGAATTCAAAATAAAAAACCAAAGTTTAGAAACATTATTTGAACTGAAAGAATAATGTTTGATTCTTAACAGTAGAGATCATTTCATTGTACTGGTATCCTCAGCACCTTATCACCGTGCCTGGATCATGAAATGATTTTAATAGAAAAGAAAAAGGAGAAAAATAACCCCCCCCCTCAAATACAGTGTTCTTGTATTTATTTTAAAAGGCCTCTCTGGAATGTGCACTGGATTTGAAGTCAATGGCCCTGGTGCTTTGCACCTGCAGGACCTTGGAAAGTCCCTTCCTCTTCCTTGGTCCTTGGTAACAGGAAGGAATTGGACTACATGACCTTTTAAGGTCCCTCCAAACTCTAAGTATATAATCCCATAATTAGATGGCTACAAATATCCTTTCCAGTCCAGTAATGAAGTGTCTGGTTCTATTACATATTTTCAATCTTTCCTTGTCTACAGACCCCTCACCCACAAACACTTGCCAATGTCTCCCTCATCATCAAAAAACTCACTTGATTCTTCTTTCCCTGTTAATGGCCATCCTACATCTCGTCTGCCCTTTGTGGTTAACCTTATTTATAATAGGTGTCTACACTTTCCCTGCTCTCACTCTTTTTTTTACCCCTTGCCATCTGGCTCCCAACTTCATCATTCCACCAAAACTACTCTCTCCAAAGTTCCCAATGATCTCTTCGTTGCCAAATTCAATGGCCTTTTCTCAATCCTCTTTCTCCTTGGCCTCTTGGTAGCCTTTGACACTACTGTTCACTCTCTCTTCCTTGATATTCTCTCTAGGTTTTCTGGACGCTCTCTCTCTCTCCTGGTTCTCCTCCTGTCTCCCTGAAGGTTCCTTCTCTGTCTCCTTTGCTGGATCCTCCTTCAGATCATGTCCTTTAACACAGTGTTCTATCCTAGACCCTCTTCTATACTACTATACACTATATACTATATATACTATAGTACTCCATTCAGTGATCTCATCAGCTCTCATGGATTTAATTACCAGATCTATGCTGATGGTTCTCAGATCTACCTCTTCTGCCCCAACCTCGCTGCTGACCTCCGTTCTTATATCTCCAACTGCCCTACAGATACCTTGAACCAAATGTCCATAAACTCAGCATGTCCAAAACCAAACTCCTCACCTTCTACCTTCCCTATAACTGTGGAGGGACCTACCACCTTCTCAGTCCTGCAGGCTTACATCCTAGGGGCAGCTGGGTAATTCAGTGGATTGAGAGCCAGGCCTAGAGACAAGAGGTCCTGCATTCAAATCTGGCCTCAGACACTTCTCAGCCGTGTGACCCTGGGCAAGTCACTTAGCCCCCACTGCCTAGCCCTTACCACTCTTCCACCTTAGAACCAATACATAGATAGACATTCCCTCTATCCCTTCCATGTATACTTAACCTAAACTTAACATCCTTGACTCTTCACCGTCTCTCTCCTCCCTATCCACGCTGTTGCCAAGGTCTGCTGATTTTACTTTTGCAGCATCTCTCAAATATTCTCTCTTCTTTCCTCTGACGACCCTCATCATCTCAAACCTGGACTTCCAAAGTAGCTGGCTGGTAGGTCTGCCTATGTCAGATCTCTCCTTACCCCAGTCCATTCTCTATTCAGCCACCAACATGATTTTCCTAAAGCACAGGTCCAATTCTGTCAGCCCATCACATAAAGTCAATAACTGTACTTGTCAGTAGACATCAACGGATCCCTTCCAAGACAAAGATTCTCTGACGCTCAATCCCTTCATAACCTACTCCCTACCGCCACCTTTCCAGTCTTCTTACACGTGATTCTGGCCTCCTAGCTGCTCCCCAAGTAAAAGTTTCCGTCTCCTGACTCCAGACACTTTCTCTGGCTGTCCTCCATGCCTAGGATGTTCTTTCTCCTCAACTACCTACTGACTTCGCTGGCTTCCTTTATGTCCCAACAAAAACCGCATCTCCTATAGGAAGTCTGTCCCAATCCTGCCGAATCCCAGTGCCCTCCCTCTTTAATTACTTCCTATTTATCCTGTATGAAGCGTGTTGGTAAATACGGTATTTGTTTTCTGGTTGTTTCCTCTGTGGGACTACAAACTCCCTGAGGACTGCCTTTTGCCTCTTTCTGCATTGCAAGCACTCAGCACAGTGCCTGGCACACAGGAGGCACTTAACAAACGTGTATATGCTTGTGTGTGTGTATATTCCTCAAGCATGATTCCTAAAGCAAGCCAGTCTTCCCACAGATTCTCTATGTATTCGTGGGAGGGTTTGCCCTAGGTTTATAGGGGAAATGTATTGCAACTTTTGTTTCCATGCTGATTTATTAAATGCCTTCACATTGGGGAAAAAAACTTTAAAAGGTCTTGCCAGAGCTAGGCTGGAATATAGCCTGTGACAGTTGCTCTTGTGATAGACATTCCCTCTATCCCTTCCATGCATACTAAACCTAAAATCCAGAAACCTCAGGGGCAAGAGAAGTGCTGTAGAGCAGATTACTACTTCGGTAATAGGTTCTAGATATAATCTTTTGTTGTTGTTGTTAAACCCTCACCTTCCATCTTGGAGTCAATACTGTATATTGGCTCCAAGGCAGAAGAGTGGTAAGGGCTAGGCCATGGGGGTTAAGTGACTTATCCAGGGTCACACAGCTGGGAAGTGTCTGAGGCCAGATTTGAACCTAGGACCTCCCATCTCTATAGGCCTGGCTCTCCATCCACTGAGCCACCCAGCTGCCTCCTCTAGATATAATCTCAATATTCCCAGGTCTTCCTATTCCTTCCTTTTTATTATTATTATTTTTTAAACCCTTACTTTCTGTTTTAGAATCCATCAGTGCCAAGGCAAAAGAGCGATAAGGGCTAGGGAGCTGGAGTGAAGTGACTTGCCCAAAACACACAGAGAGGAAATGTCTGAGGCCAGATTTAAACCCAGGGCCTTCCTTCTCCAGGCCAGGCACTCTATCCCCCTGAGTCACCCAGCTGTCCCTTTCCCATCCCTTTCGGATGGGGCCAGTTCTAACCTGCTTGGTCTCTTGCTCTGTCCCTGTGACATCAGGTAACCTTCCGCAATGAAGTGACCAATGAGTACATGTTCTACTTGCTGACTTTCAAGGTCCTCTCTTCTGGGATCATTAAGACGATTGAGCTGTCGACCTTTGTTCGGCAGAGCACCTCAGCCTCCATCAAACTGGAAAACCCCCTGCCTTATACTATCACCTTCAACACAGACTGCAGGGTGCCTGATATCAGCGTGCCCTCCCAGTTCTCGATACCGTCCAATTCAGAGGTATGGGGCCCAACTACAACTGAACCGGGATTGCTGGCATCTGGGCCCTTTGCCTACGGCACCATTCTCCAGTTAGAGAGAGCACAAGTGACCAAAAGAACAGAGGGCTCATTTCCTTAGAGCAAGTAGCTCTTCGTTTTCAATTTTTTCTCCACATCTCTAGTCCTAAAGAAGCTGTTGAAGCTGCTTTAAAAACATTTTAATGATAAAAAAAAAAATGAACAGGATATAAGATTTTGGTGATCTTTGGGGGGTGGGGGTGCAGTTCTATTTTTCTTTTAGTTTCAGTTATTAGTGGTGTTCCAGAAATGGGCAAAGTCTCCACCAATAAGCATTGGTGTTATGAATTTGGAATAGACATGGGATGGGCTACTTAGCCTGCTGCTAACAGTTCCCAGCAGTATGAGAAAGATAGAAGCATTTCTTTTAAACCCTTACCTTCCATCTTGTGTATTGGTCCCAAGGTTCCAAGAAAAGCGGTAAGGGCCAGACAGGGGGGTTAAGTGACTTTCCCAGGGTCACACAGCTAGGAAGTGTGTGAGGTCACATCTGAACCCAAGACCTCCTATCTCTAGGCCTGGCTCTCAATCCACCAAACCACTTAGTTGCCCCAACAGAAGCATCTTATTAGATAAAGAAGTTGCAGTTATTTCTGGAGTCCAAGCTACCATAGTTTGGAAAAGAAGGACCAAGTCATTGAGTCCTTTAGTCAATCCCAAGCCCAGGCACCAAAGAACAAGTAATTGCCACCAGCTTAAGTATGTACAACTTGAGGAAAGTCCTAACCTCTGCATATGCCTTAGACTTTTTTAACCCTACTGTGAGGAAGTCTGGGTTTCTCTGTGTGACCAGAGCATCTTCTCTTCCATCAGGGTACACTAACATTTGAATTCCAGCCTCTGAAAGTTGGAGAGACTACCGGACGACTGAATCTACACCAGAGTGATCTGGGAACCTTCCAGTATGAACTCAGTCTCAAGGCCAACCCAGCCTTGCCTGAGAAGCCAATCTACTTCCAGACCCCTCTGGGTAGCAGCCAGCCCCTTAACGCTAAGTTCATCAACTACACCCGCCAGAAGACAGAATATTCATGCAAGGTGAGTGATGTATTACTGAGGGCATGGAAGAAAGCCCTAAAAAGCCGAAATTCAGAGAACCTAGCATAGGTGGCACCTGTGGCAGGCCAGAACTGCACAGGAAATTTCCAAGGTAATTGAGCCTGGAAGAAGACTAGCACCCAATCTGGTATCTCCTATTCCCTCCCCTATGTCCTGCCCACCAACTGGGAAACACCCACACCCACACACACATCATTTTTGCTCCCCCCACCCCAGCATGCTAAGTAGGCTGATCATGTGGAGAAGACGTTATCAGCCAAATCCACCCTTCCATGAACAGCCCGAGCTTCTTTTAGATCCACCAGCTGGGATTTGGGTTTTCGTTTCTGTGTATACATGACAGATTCAAGTTCGCTGACTGAGACCAAGTGCCATTAGCACATCTGGACAGGAAAGCCTCTATAATATAAAAAAATATAAAGGAATTGCAAAGGGCCACTCAACGGGATAAATAATAACAGCAGCCACCCAATGAGGAATCTCCAGCATCAGCTTCCTTTTCTCTTTCTTCTAGGCCAGTGGGGTCAAATTCCAAGAGAAACAGGGATAGCTACATATAGAAACCTATACAGAAGGAGCCCTGTGAGCTACACATTGACTTAGAAAGCCACATATTAAGATGATCTTTGTTCTAGTGCATTTTTATCTATTTTGTTCAACATTCCCAATGATATTTTCATCTCGTTCTGGGGTCCTTGGGAGTGTTATGGGGTAGGCTGCACATTTAACGTCTCTACCCTGTCACATTTTAGAATTAGGACTCCTGGTGACTTGTTGCATTTAGAGTTGACCCAGTTTGAGACCACATCCACCAAAAACAGAACAAATATCATAGAAATTCAGATGATGCCGAGTCACAAGGTAGCTCGCCCCTACTTCCTTTTACCATCCCAGGAATTATGTAAAGATTGCATGTTACTGTGTAGACAACTATATGGGCAATGGATCTCTAAGTGGAGTCAGCTCTTAGATAGATCTGGGATATTGGGATTAAAATGTGTTCTCTTGTGTCTCAACTCACTAAGGAGCTCTAAGAATGGACATCAACTCCCCGCCTCATCTCCCTCTGTACTTTTTTTTTTTAACCCTCACCTTCTGTCTTGGAGTCAATACTGTGTATTGGCTCCAAGGCAGAAGTATGGTAAGAGCTAGGCAATGGGGGTCAAGTGACTTGCCCAAGGTCACACAGCTAGGAAGTGTCTGAGTCCAGATTTGAACCTAGGACCTCCCATTTCCAGGCCTGGCTCTCAATCCACTGAGCTACTCAGCTGCCCCCTCCCTCTGTACTTTCTTACTTTTCAGCCCAAATATTTGCCAAGACTTTCCCTGTGATTATGGGTCTTCTTTGTGTTCCCATTTCAGACTGACAGCTTAGATTTCCATGTGGAGAAGGTGGTCCCTGCACCGGCAGGAGGCCAATCTGGCACTGAAGTCAGTGTGGAAATCATCTTTGAACCTAGCCAGCTAGGTGAAGTGAGGGGTATGCTCTATCTCTCCTCCGCCATAGGAGGGGAATACACCTTCCCACTCATTGGACTGGCTCAGTACCCTAAACCCCAAGGTCCCATCCAAATCAAAGCAGGTTTCTCTGCCACCATCCCATTTAAAAACATATTCCACCACTCAATGGCCTTTTCCTTCATTGTGGAGAGCCCAGCCTTCTCTGTCAAAAATGTTGAAACTGTGCGTGCCAAGAAAGTCCACAACATCTCAGTCACCTTTGATGGAAACCCTTCAGGAAACAAAACTCCTGTCACCACCAAGCTCATTGTGTCTGGCCTCCATGCCACCGGTAATGAAGCGGGAATTAAGTGGATTTATTATCTGAAAGGAATCACCCTATAGAATTAACCAGGAGTCAGTTGCTTGTAAACCAACTAAAACCTTTTTCCTTGATCTTCTGGCACCAGCAGTATTTTCTGTATAGCAGTAAATATTTCTTCAACTCCTCCATCACAACCAAAGCCCATCCACCACATGGTTACCTCTTCCTAAAACCCCAAGCTCTTGGCCGGTAAGAAAAACATAAGGGGTAGATGATGCCCTCTTAAAACTCGTCAATTATTATCCAAACTCACTGGGCATTACATGTCTCAATCCTGTAGGTTTTTTCTTAACAAAGAATAATAGAAATTGGGGAGTAGAAATGCACATACCATATCCTCATTCTTCTTTGGAAGATATAGCCCATAACAAATATGTCATATGAAGGTCTATTTTGGCCTGTTTCTTCTTAATTTTAAATGATTTAGTTACTTATGAACTACAGAATTCTAAAAAATCTCCTTCCCCCTCCCAATCAAACCTAACTATCCAATAAAGATCTCATATGTTAAGAAAAACATTGTGTTACTTCCCATAAGCCACCACCCAGCAGTGTATCATGTCACTCAGCATCCCAAGTGGTCACCACCTCGGATCTGCATGTCCTTAGCCAATACTATATTTAGACACAACATGAGTCCAAAAAAATGGCCAGTTTATCTAGTAAAAGAGGAATAGGAAAACTCACAGCCTTCAAGCAAAGGGGTTTTGAGGTTTGCTCCAGGTCCTGACTACCTGCTTGTTATCCTCAGCCCTGGCTTTCAGTTCTTATTCCTTTCAGGCCTCTAGCTATCTCTGTGCCCATCCCAGGTCATCCCTGGAAAATACAAACCACGGATCCAAATTTGCTGCCACATGGATGTCATTCCTTGTAGATCACACACCTAACCTGCTGTGGAGGCCCGGTGTTGAGAGCTGTGGGGGAAAAGGGAAGCATGAAAGCTCTTTCTAGCCCCCAGATTCCTGGAGCCATCCACAGGCCAACTGGCCTGAGGACTAGACCCAAAGGATCCTCAGCATGGACATTCACACCCATGGTAGTGAAAGTCCTAAGGGAGAAGGATTCCAAAGTGATGTTCATGCCAGAGGCAGATTACCTTCAAAGTATGGTAAGGTCCAGGCACCTCCTCTTCACTCTAGATCATAAATCTCCTCCCAAAAGGACTATACACAAGTGGGATATTTTGAAGCTAGAATCTATTTATAGAAATAAAGAACAAATATCAAAGTCAGATACCACTGAAACACCAGTAAGCACAAAAGGACACACATTACCCAGCGTCATCTCGGGCATGCCATAGCTTGCCCCAGGCCCCTTTTAAAAGGATGATCAATGGAAAATCTTCCATCATACTTCCTACCAGGATGAGGGCAATCATTCATTCTCCTGGTCATTTCCCCAGAGCACCCCAAAATGTACTTTTCTGTTGTTCCTGCAAAAATGAACTTTGAAGTAAAGATAAAGTTTATGAAAGCCGTAAGCCTGGGAATGGCTTTACTTCACCCACAGCCAGAGGCACAAAAGATAAAAGGTAGGCCTTTGAGAATTCCAGGGTGAAGGAGAAAGCTCTGGGACTTTACAAAACCAGCAGCCTTAAAAACCCTAATCAGAACCACAGACTGGAGTCCCTCTTAACTACATTAAACATAATAATTTTAAGGTTTAAAAGGTAATTTACAAATATCTCCTTTGAACCTCACAACAATCCTATGAGGTGAGTGCTATTTCCATCCCTATTTTACAGATGAGGAAAGGGAATTGGAGAAGGTGATTTGCCCAGGATCACACAGTAAACATGCAAGGCACTACTTGAACTCATATCACACACAGACTCCCAGTCTGATTCTTCATCCATGTAACATTTAGCTGCCTAGGAGAAGACAATGAATGGGGATAATTCAGGCAAATCCCAATATTTAATTCTTAGCACCACACCTGTCCTACTTTGCAGAGGACAAGGATATGGCCCTTTGTGAGCCTTCAAAGAGAAGGTCCTTTATTGTTCTAAATCCTATCATCCCATGAGCCTCAGAAATTAGGATTGGACAAACTTAGAGTTTATTTAGGCACAAGAAGGACTTTTATAAATGCAGGAAGAGCCTGAGGAACTTCCATAACTCTGAGCCCCCATCCAAAATCTAGGAACTTCACTATCTGGCTCTAGCAAGGAAAGTCAACTCCTCTTATAAGCACACAGATTCACAAAGCTCAAAACTGGAAAGGTTTTATTTACAAAGTAACAGAAACAGGTCACAGATCAGCCCCCAGAAAGTGTCAATATTCACCAAAGACTCTCAGAATCTTGCAATATTGTTTCAGGCAGGGCTTCAGCATCCTGCAGTTGGGATTCTGCCACAGAGTTCTGGATAACATTGTTGACTTTCTGTAGCTCCTGACTCCCCAGGGGTATTAGCAACGGTCCCTGACATCACTGGCCGAAGTCCTCCTCGTCTCTCCTTCCTGAAGTTCTCCTCAGATGCCAGCAGGGTTTGTTTTGGGGGGAGGGATTAAGTGGAAGTGTGGAGACTGGCTTTTATTAAAACCTCATTTTAGCTCTCTTTTTAGTAGTTTCCTCACCCACCCACCCACCCATGTCCACCAGATGGCACTCATTTCCTGTCCCTTGGAATCAGCACTTCCCACAGCTGATCCAGAAAGTGCCAACACTCTCCTCTGGGATCCTGATGATTCAAAACTTTTACCCTCTCTCTCCAACACCAAGTGCTCCCCGAGTCCTTTAGATGTTCAGAGGTTGAGTGAGTCCCCTGTTGTTGTTCAGTTGTGTCTGGCTTCTTATTACCCCATTTGAGCTTTTTTCCCTGAAGTGGTTTGCCATTTCCTTCTCTGGCTCATTTGACAGATGAGGAACTGAGGCAAACAGGGTGAAGTGACTTGCCCAGGGTCACCCAGCTAGTAATTGTCTGAGGTCAGATTTGAGCTCAAGAAGGTGAGTCTTCCTAATCCCAGACCCAGCACCACCTAATTGCTCTACTTAATTCCAACATCTCTTTCTTCCCCTTGGACATGTTATTCAAATTACCTCAGGATGCTTCTTGTAACTTCTAGGAAAGGAAGAGATGGTACTTGTAAAAAAAGCTTTAGCCTTCCAATTATCTACATGCCTTTTCATGCCAGAAAGTCTGTCTTTCCTTGTCATAGTAACGGATATATACAGAGCATGCTAAGGTTTGCAAAGTACTGGACATATATTATCTCTTTTGATATGCTTAATAACCATTCCCATTTTATAGATTAAAAAACTAGGCTCAGGAATACACCTTCTTTTCAGCAGTACATGGTACATTCACAAAGATTGACCATGTACTAGGTCATTAAAAACATGGCAAACAAATGCAGAAAAGCAGAAATAATAAATTCAACCTTTTCAGATCATAATGCAATAAAAATAATGATCAGTAATGGTACATGGAAAGCCAAATCAAAAATTAATTGGAAATTAAATATGATTCTACAAAATCAGTTAGCTAGAGAACAAATCATAGAAACAATAATTTCACTGAAGAAAATGACAATGATGAGGCATCCTTTCAAAATCTATGGGATGCAGCCAAAGCAGTGCTCAGGGGAAAATTTATATCCTTGAGTTCATATATTAACAAATTAGGGAAGGCAGAGGTCAATGAATTGGGCATGCAAATTAGAAAACTAGAAAGTGAATAAATTAAAAATCCTCAGATGAAGACTAAATTAGAGATCCTAAAAATCAAAGGAGAAATTAATAAAATTGAACGTCAAATAACT
Organism: Monodelphis domestica; assembly: GCF_027887165.1. NCBI lineage: Eukaryota > Metazoa > Chordata > Mammalia > Didelphimorphia > Didelphidae > Monodelphis > Monodelphis domestica. Next base: position 715,921,813 of record NC_077227.1, on the reverse strand, counting down.
ATTGATTTAATAAATAAGACTAGAAGCTGGTACCTTGAAAAAAAAACAAAATAGACAAAGTACTGATCAGTCTAATTAAAAAAAGGAAAGAAGAAAACCAAATTGGCAGTATCATAGATGAAAAGGGAGACCTCACCTCCAATAAAGAGGAAATTAAGGCAATCAAAAACTATTTGTGAGTGTATGATAAACCCAAATATCCCAGCTTTGGGGACAAAAATCCATTATTTGATAAAACTTCTGGGAAAATTAGAAGACAGTGTGGGAGAGATTAGGTTTGGATCAACACCTCACACCCTACACCAAGATAAACTCAGAATGGGTGAATGACTTGAACATAAAGAAGGAAACTATAAGTAAATTATGTGAACAGAATAGTATGCATATCAGACCTTTAGGAAAGGAAAGATTTTAAAACCAATCATGACTTAGAAAAAGTCACAAAATGTAAAATAAATCATTTTGATTACATCAAATTAAAAAGGTTTTGTACAAACAAAACCAATGTAACCAAAATTAGAAGGGTAGCAACAAATTGGGAAACAATCTTCATAACAAAAAACTCTGACAAAGGTCTAATTACTCAAATTTACAAAGAGCTAAATCAAATGTACAAAAAATCAAGTCATTCTCCAATTGATAAATGGGCAAGAGACATGAATAGGCAATTTTCAGTTAAAGAAATCAAAACTATTAATAAGCACATGAAAAAGTATTCTACATCTCTTATAATCAGAGAGATGCAAATCAAAACAACTCTGAGGTATCACCTCACACCTAGCAGATTGACTACCATGATAGCAATGGAAACTAATGAATGTTGGGGGAGATGGGGCAAAGTCCGGACATTAATGCATTGCTGGTGGAGTTGTGAATTGATCCAACCATTCTGGAGGGCAATTTGGAACTATGCCCAAAGGGCGATAAAAGACTGTCTGCCCTTTGATCCAGCCATAGCACTGCTGGGTTGGTACCCCAAAGAGATAATAAGGAAAAAGACATGTACAAAAATACTCATAGTTACGCTCTTTGTGGTGGCAAAAAATTGGAAAATAAGGGGATGCCCTTTGATTGGGGAATGGCTGAACAAATTGTGGTATATGCTGGTGATGGAATACTATTGTACTCAAAGGAATAATAAAATGGAGGAATTCCATGGGAACTGGAACAACCTCCAGGAAGTGATGCAGAGCGAAAGGAACAGAACCAGGAAAACATTGTACACAGAGACTGATACACTGTGGTACAGTTGAATGTAATGGACTTCTCCATTACTGGCAATGCAATGATCCTGAGCAACCCGGAGCGATCTACGAGAAAGAACACTATCCACATTCAGAGGAAAAACTGTGGGAGTAAAAACACCGAAGAAAAACAACTGCTTGATTACATGGGTCGAGGGGGATATGATTGGGGATGTAGACCCTAAAGGAACATCCTAGTGCAAACATCAACAGCATGGAAATAGGTTCTGATCAAGGACACATGGAATACCCAGTGGAATTGCATGTCGGCTATGGGAAGGGCAGGGGGAGGGGAGGGAGGAATAGAATATGAGTTTTGTAACCAAGGAATAATGTTTGAATTTGACCAAATCAAATTTTAAAAATTAAAATTAAAAAAAAAATTTTTAAAAACATCATCCCGTGGCTATTGGGTGTCAGAGGCAGGATTTAAAGCCAAAGCTTTCCTGGTCTGTATCAAGCATTTTTCATTCTACCACTAGGCTTCTCACCACATATCTCTCTCTTCTTCTTCTTCTTCTCCATTCCCCTACACTGTCCCATCTTCCAAGATAAAGAGAGGGAGAATCACAGCTCCTGATCAAATGAGCTTCCCTCCCCAGCCCCATCCATTTTATGAAATAAAGGAAAGGGGTAAATCACAGTAACAATGTCCATGCTCTGGTTGCATGCATAGCTTGTAAAGGGCCAGAAATCTTAAGTGATCTGCTACCCTGAAGATTTATTCACAGGTTGTAAATGATGAAAAATTTAAAGTGGATGCTTGATTCTTTGGAGAGGATTCACCCCTTTCAGAATTTGATGGGCCACTATGAAATATTACAAGAAAATTTCCCATTTCTTTATTAGAGGTGTATGGGGTATTCAGGGAAAACTAGTGCCTCTGGTGGGAGGGCTTGCCATGCCCTTTTCAGGGATATTTTCCTCCTTTGGTGCCTACCTGCCACCCAGCTCTCACCTGTGGCTCCAAGAAGCCATTTTGGCAGAGAAGTTAAACCAAGTTGGTGGTAACAGGGCTCAAAGCCATCAGTTAGGGGAGTGTCTAGACCAGGCATGCGAAAACTTCTCCCTGAGGAAGTTGTGGATGAGAACAATTTGTTCCAGTGGCCATGAAGGCTAGTGAAGCAGGTTCTGTGGAACACTTAGAGCTTGGTCAGACATCCAGGAAGCCAAGGTCATCCACTGCATCCAAAACCATTACCACTTATCTTGACTTTTGTCTTGCTACTGGAGTTCGAAAACTCTGGGAGAGTGAGGTTGATGATATTGTGCAACTCTGCCTCACTTAAATCTAATGAGATTACCAGTGATGTAACTTTGGTCCTCTTTGAGTTTGTAGGACAATAACCAGGAGATATTAATCCATTCCTTAATCAAATGATAGGGACAGCTAGATGGCTCAGAGGATAGAGAGTCAGGCCTAAAAACAAGACTTCCTGGATTCAAATCTGGTTTCACATACTTTCTAGCTGTATGACCCTGGGTAAGTCACTTAACCCCCATTGCCTAGCCCTTATAGCTCTTCTGCCTTCAAACTAGTATGCAGAATTAATTCTAAGACAGAGTGACAGAGGCTGGCACATAAGAAAAGTGCCAGGTTGAAGAGTGTGTGAAACTGATCACCTTTATGGGGGAGGTGCCCCAAGGGATTGGAATCTTGAGGAGGAGAAGACTCTGGCTGATAGAGGAGGTGGTCTCTCAGTCTTGAGAAGCCAAAGAGAGAAGGTGGAAAAAGACTTTCTCCTGAGAGTTACCTATTTTTCCTGCTGGTGACTAGAAATCTCCCCACCCCCCAACATTTCCTAATTGAAAAGACTATTGAAGAGGAAACCTGAGAAAGACATTTTAAATCTCTGTCCAATTTTACTTCAGCTCCTATTTCCCTGAGTCTGAACTGTAGGCAAGGGATCAAACCCAGGGTAAGTCAACCTAACTTTCTCTTAGGGGGCTCGGGCTGCCAAGGCCCGAGTTCCCCCCAAACTCAAGGAGGGAGGGAAAAGGGTATAGATAGGTACAGGGACCCCCTTTTCCCACTTTCCTTTCCCATTCTTTCCCTGCTAGTTATTCTTTGTTAATCCCTGATTGAGTTGACATTAAAATGGTTATCTTTTCCTCAAGCTGTGTGTGAGTGAAGAGATCAAGGGGAGACCCTTTGGTCTCCAGTAGTGGAGGGGGAACAAGAGGGACAAGAGCCAATCTAGGAGAGCAGTTTTAGCTAAGGAGGGAAGGTAGAAGGGGAATAATCTTCAAACCCCCTCTTCTCTCTTGAGTCAATCCTAAACATCAGCTGTCTCCCCTGAACCCTGCTTTGATGAGGGGTTCTCTTCTCTGTTCCCCTCTCTATATCGAAAGACTGAACCCCTCAATTACAATGGAAAGTAAGGGTTTAAAAAAATTAAAATAAACATTGTCTGTCCTTATACCAGCGTAGCACCTAGGCTCTTTCTTCCCCAAATAACAGAATAAGCCCTCCAGAAAAGGCTACCAAGATTCAAGAAAGAGTAACCACATTCACTCCAAGCCATAGGCCACAAGCCAACACTGATACATATACCCTTATTAGTTAATCAGAAGACATAATTATACAGACTATAAAGTATTAAATGGTAGAATTAAAAAAATTTTTTTCTCATAACCTAGAAACACTACCATAAATATTCCATCAGTCAGAAGTTAACACACAGAGGGAACTCGCATGGAAGATCTCATACATGTGATTGAAGGGCACACAAATAAGAAACATATGGTCAGGGCACACGCGTAGAGAAAGGACATATCTTTGATACTTCAGGAGGACCCCTAATGTCATCTGCCAATGACATCATGCTGCTCCTGCTGGGCCTGCTCCCCACCAGCATGTTGCATCTGCTGGACACGTCTCTCAACTGCAAATAAAGTCTCTGCCAGATGGTGACATTCCACCAGGCACTGCTAGGTTAGATGCAGAGTCTCTGCTAGTCTTGCCAGTACATCTACATTGGTATGTGGTTGTGGGCTTTTCTCTGATACCAGGGCAAGGCTTCAAAGCTATGGAGATAAAATTCCTTATGTGAAGAGTATGTTCTAGTCTACTCTTTTAATTTGAAATCTCCAAGATTTGCAAACAGCAGCCCTTCCACTTGGCCATAAACTTGGGTAGGGGGAAGGAGAGGACTTCCCTGCCCACCCCACCCCCCCACTCCCTTCAGGGAATAAGTAGTTTGTCTGCTTTCTCTTCCCAGACACTTGGCTAGAAAGTCTTTCATCTCCAGCAAAATATTTTTTGCTCTTTAGCACACAGAGCAGAGACATACCTAATTAATGCCCTCGGGCTTAATCTTTTCTTTGTACTAAACTTCTACCAGAGAAGTCACTGTAAATTAGCCACGGCATTTCTCCATGTCCTGCCCCTTTTGTATTTTCATTTATATTAGGCAAAGCCCACTTCCACATGGGTCCATATTGTTGTAAGGGCCCACTCATACAAAACCAAAACCCATAATAAAACCATAAATACGCTGATAGGAACGATGGTATATTCTGATCCGCCTCCATTTGACTCCAACAGTTCTTTCTCTGGAGCCACCTATACAGATATTTAGGTGGGAAAAAGGTAAATGGGGACAGGGTGAGGAATGGGAGGGTGACACAAAGACAAAATAGAACTCACCGAGGAAATTTTTCTCCATGTTGTCACTTTTCTAGGGTCAGCGAGGGGGCAAAGTCAATAGAGTGCCAAGCCTAGAGCCAAGAAGACTTATTTTCCTGAGTTCAACTCTGGCCTCAGACACTTACTAGTTATTTGGCTCTGGGCAAACTTAACCCTCTTTGCCTCAGTTTCCTCATCTGTCAAATAATCTGGAAAAGAAAATGACAAACCACTCCAGTATTTTTGCCAAGAAAACCCCAAATGAGATCAAGAAGAGTTACAGGACTCAACCACAGTAGTTCAATGGGCCAGGCACTATAGTGAGCATTTTATGATTATTATCTCATTTGATCCTTACATTAGTCCTGGGAGATGGTTGCCGCCATTTTACAGATAAGGAAATTGAGGCAAACAAAGAATAAGTGACTTGCCCAAAATCACACAGCTAATAAGTGTCTGGAGCTGGACTTGAACTCTGGTTCTCCTGACTGAGCACTACACCATCTAGCTGTCCCTGAAATAGCCATTCTAAGAAATGTCCACCCTCTTTATAAGTCAGGGCACTTGTTTATGCCTTTAATAACGAATTTGTTCTTAAACAATCTAATTCAGAATGTGATTTCCTGGGACAAGCAAGCAAGAATACATTCCTGGATTTCAAAGAACTATCTGAAACATTTCTTTATATCAGCAATAGAAACTATATCCCATTATTCCTCCAAAATCATTTATTTAAACTTTCTTTCCTTTTTTTAATCCTTACTTTCTATCTTGGAAATAATATAATATTGGCTCCAAGGCAGAAAGGTGGTAAAGAGTAGGCCATTGGGGGTTACATGGCTTGCCCAGGGTCACACAGCTGGGAAGTATCTGAGGTCAGATTTGAACTTGGGTCCTCCCTACTCCAGGCCTGGTTGCTATCTACTGACCATTGAACTACCCTTTCTAAATCTAAACTTTCAGAAGAACCCTGAGTGAGAAGCAATAGTGAAATTGGAATGCAATCAAACTAAAATGAAATAAACACAGAGAGGAAAGAACAAGTCAAGTCTCGGCATCCCAGAGAGCTCATAGAATTAGTCCTACTGATGTTGGGATGTGTTTTTCTTACAATGGTTTTAGGTCAACCATACTGTTATGGGCATGAAGGATACCCTTGGGGTTTGGGAAGGATACCTTGCGCAAGCATGCAATGACTCCAAAACTTAGCTTAAAAACAAAGAAATTTATTAATTTAGAGAGTAATGTTGAGAGTGGCCAGGAGGATAGCAAGGTAGAACAGCAAGATGGGGAGCAGTTCCTTGGGAGGACAGCATGAAAGGAAAGGCTGCCCCCCCCCCCCCAAGGACATCAGTTCTGAGGTTTTTATACCTTTTTACAACAGAACCTGTGCCTTGGTGGAGTAGTAAGCCCTCAGGCATTTGGTGGGGTGAGGTGGTCACTGACTGGGTTCTGCCTGGAGGCATAAAGATTCATCTCTTTGTCCATCTTAAGTCTCCAGGATGTTCAAGGGTAGATAGTCATCTCAAGTCCCTGGGTGGGGTCATTGGGTGTTTCCAGGTTCAGAGTCAGGAGGATGCAAAGCAAGGCAGTTTCCCAGATGACAGTTCGCCTGGTTTTCTGGGGTACAGCGCCCATGTCAATACTTAAGGCACTAAATTCATAAAGACAAGAAAGTTGGAAATATTCTTACAGGGCTCCTTGGCTTTGGGAAAGAAAAGGAAATCATTAAGTAATGTGTTTTTCAAGGGAACAGCGTCCACATTGTTAGCCTGCATTAACTACATTCATTCCATTAATTTATCAAAAAGCTTTTACAATGAGAAAAACTACTATAAGCCAATCATTCGAGCAATGGCCATTTTCTAAGTGGCATCATAAACAGGTCTTCCCTTTATCTGCCAGCCCCAGCTCTCTCTTCTTTCTCCCCCAACTCCTTCCATCACAGCTGGCTCAGATCCGCCCTTTATTTCTCCCTCCCACTCTGGCTAAACATCTTTTCCTAGACTAGCAAAGGAAGATAACACCAAGGGGAGAAGGAACCAGTCTGTGCTTTGGAGGACTGTGCCCCCATGGGGTTAAGTACACTTCGTGGAAAAGCACTTGTGTTGGGCCCTGTGCTAAGCACTGGGAATAAGCAACTACTATCATTCCTTCATCTTGCAATAATTTAATGATGAGATACAGTTACCAATTAGTTACACAGATACAGTTAAAAATAATGAAATATAGATATCAAAATATTTTCTTTAAAAAAAGAAAAACACAAGAACTCTCTGACTAGAAGGAAACTCATGTATCTGGCCTCATAGATACTGATATAATCTTCACATCATCCCCTCTCATTGGCCAGGAGACATCTGGGTATGGCTTGAAAGATTTCTCCATTTCTCATATTCTCCCTCATTGTTTCTGCTCATATGCGCCCAGCAAGAAAAACTCCCATTAACAATGTAATGGGGACATCTTTTACTCTCTCCAGCAAGGGCGCTTCTCCCACATGTGCCCACAATGCCTGAAATGCCTACATCTGTGTCCTCTTCTCCCACTGAATGATCACAGTCAGTTGCTGCCTTCTAGGGAAAGCACTCCTGCAGAATGGCTGCACCTTCTTTTGTTGTCCACTTTGCCATCCTTCTGGTTAAATAAAAATGAAAAGGACACGTTCTTTAGTTTGTTTGGGGAGAACGAGCTACTCTCCAGCAGAGTCTAATGAACGTTCCCAGTGATGGTGGGGTGGGATGGAGATGGAGAACTCTCTGGTACCCTAAATTGGAGGCTAGGGAATAACAAGTGTTTTTCAGGCATAGACTTCACTTAGTGTTGAGGACAAACAACACACTGACAACAAAAAATTTCTCTCTTTAACCAGTTCCCTGATACTATCACAGGCAGCACTTCCTTTCATTTTAGGAAGATAAAAAGGCTTAAAAGGGAAAGAGAACTAGAACACTTCAGCAAAATAGAATGCATCAGCGCCTTAGTATGAAGGTCTTTCTATCCGAGTACAAAACATCACACGATGTGAGTGAGGAAAAGAGGCCCCAGTGGGGGCTCATACCCTCTCCCACAGAATCCCTTGCTATCCTTTCCAAAAAGGAAGCTAAGCCCAGAGATATTTTGTCACTTGTGTCTAAGCAGGTGAGCATGTCAGTGAAGCATTGGTTTAAAGATGGAGCTTGAATCTTGCCCTCACCCTTGTCAACATGGAAATATAGAGACCCCCAGTTTATTTAGTTTGAGTGTAGAAACCCCAGGTTTTGACCTTGTCACAGGAGAGGTTTCCCCCTGAGGGAAGGTCCCTCTTCACCAGACAATGGACTTCCTGGTAGTTTGGGTAGGAACAGCTAATCCCTTTTGTCCCAATGGTTTCTCCCCCTAGGCTAAGGTCCTTGACCAAGGTGGCCCAGCCCTGGGCTGAGTCTTTCCCTTTTGTGTCCATTGTAGGGCCTCAGCCCCTCACTGTTATTCCTGTCTGGAATTCCTCATTTTCCTTTCTTACCATTGTAAAGTCCTCTCACTCCAAGCCCCCATAGGTTCCCCAAGTTCTTTTGTTCCTTGGAGTCCATCCTGAGTCCTGGCACTCCCAGGGGCTGGTGACCAGGGCGTCCAGACTCCATGCAGTCTCGGGAAGCAGCTCTTAGTAGCGCTAACCCCTTTTCCCTTGATTAAAGAGTGATTTTGACTATTTAATAGTTCTGCGTTTTTTCTAGGTGACACCCTGACCATGAACCTTTTCGTCACTAATGTGTATGATACTCAGGAGATAAAGAGTAAAGGATCCAAATCTGGCCTCAGACATTTTCTGAGCTATGTGACTCTAGTAAGGTCACCAAACCCCCATTGCCTAGCCCTTACTACCTTGGAACCAATACTTAGTATCAGCCCTAAGACAGAAGGTAAGGGTTTAAAAAAAAAAGTGAGACATACTGAAAGAGAAGAGGTGGAAAGAAGATCCAGCAGGCAGGGTCTGTGTGTTTCTGTGTCTGAGACTTCAGATCAATTTTACTTAGTGGAGGAGGAGAGAGTCCAAAAGCTAGTACCATTTAGTGTGTGTATGTGAGGGGGTACTATTTCAACTGCTTTCCCCCTTTGGGTCATTACTTACCTCTTAAGTAGCCCATTTGTGACTTCATAGCTAATATGCAAAAGGAGGAGAAAATTGCTTACCAATTTTTTTCTCATCAAGATATAATGGATTACATTCTATGCAGGTGTTAATCTATTTTACTTCTTTGAAAAAGAACCCTATGGGGGCAGCTAGGTAGCTTAGTGGATTGAGAGATAGATCTAGAGATGGAGGGTCCTAAGTTCAAATCTGGCTCAGATACTTCCTAGCTTTGTGACCCTGGGCAAGTCACTCCCCCCCCCCCCCCCACTGCCTAGCTCTTTCTTACTGCTCTTCTGTCTTGGAACTAATATATAGTATTGATTCTAAGATGGAAGGTGAGGGTTAAAAAAGACCCCCTACCATATGTAATTTTGATACTTTGATGAATTTGGGATTTCATCAGTGTCGATACTCTCTCCACCAATGCAGACAAACACTAGTCCATATCTACTTATCTCTGGGACTTTTGTTCACATTTTCCTGAAAATCCAACTCAGGCCTCATTCAATATGTGGTGAATATAATCAGTTCTCTAGGTTTTTGGATATTGCAGGTGTGCACTGATGAAGCATTGGGGATGTCCAAAAGTGATCTCTCATTCTGAAAATGTAATCAACATATCTTTTTTTCCTAGTCATACCTTTCTGTGATACTGTTTCAACAATTTTTCCTTCATTATTCCTTGGTTTTTTTTAACCACTCCCTCCCATCATGAACCTTTTCCTCTTTGAATAATCATCAACTTCAATTCTTCAGAAACTGTGACAGTCCATTATTTACAACCAGCTGGATCTTGCTTCTCCTATTTCAGCGGTCCCCAAACTACACTGTGGGCCATATGCGGCCCCCAAGGCCATTTATCCAGCCCCCACCACACTTCCAGAAGGGGCACCTCTTTCATTGGTCAGTGAGAGGAGCACTGTATGTGACGGTGCCACAAAGCACAGCATCACTCACATACTACTTCTGGTGGCATCATCCTTTGCATGGCGCCTTGTTCTGAGAGTAACTGAATAAGCATGAGGTGCTGCGCAAAGGATTATGTGGCTGCACAATGGAAGATGTCAGCATAGTGAGTGGCGACCTGGGGGAGAGGATTCTGCACTGTGTACACTGCTGCCTGGTATAGTGGTGGCAGTGATGGGCCTGTGCAAGGTGTGACAGGCCCATCACAGCCAGTGCTACAGCCTCCACTATCCCAGACAGTGGTACACAGATCTGTTCATAGTTGGGTTTTTGTTTTTAATAGTCTGGCCCTCCAACAGTCTGAGGGACAGTGAACTGGCCACCTGCGTAAAAAGTGTGGGGACCCCTGATCTAGTTCATTCAAGCCAATTGAAATGGGCAAATGCTACAAATCAAGGCTAGACAAGAAAATGTTAAACTTAAAAGTGTTTCTTGTATACATTTTTTTGGGGGGAAAGTCTGTTTTTAAACATTTATCAGCATATCCCTGCTTATTGCATTACAAGATCATCAGGAAAAAAGTAATGTTAAAAAGTGGCCTTTGTTTTTAGAGAGAAGTTAGAGGTTGTTTGAAGTCTGGGCAGTTTCCAAATACAATCCATCCTTTTTCTATTCTGGGGTCAAGTTGTTTGCAATTACAGTATCTGTCTTAGATTTCATTTAAACTCACAGAGACACATAAACACAACTACATTTACACATGCACACATATATACACACTTTGACATATGTTAAATTTATGGTTGGACTGAATTTTAATTGGTGGTCGGCAAGGATTTAATAAATCCCAAAATGAATTACTCAAGTAAATGAAATTTATGGTAGTTTATTTTGCAATAGAGAGAAGATATTAAGGAAGAAAGAAAAGGAGAAAGAGAGAGAGAGAGAGAGAGAGAGAGAGAGAGAGAGAGAGAGAGAGAGAGAGAGAGAGAGAGAGAATGCTCCAGTTTCCTCTGAACCAGTTAGAAATTCTAAGACACCAGTCAGGGGAAAGGAGTCTCAAGTTGATGGGCCTTTCTTGGAGGTTCACGCCTCCAAAAAGGGCAAAGAAGGAAGTCAGCCTTTATACTCACCACAGTGACCTTCTAAAGGAAAGCAGTCTGAGGTCTCCTGCACAAGTTCCTCCAGAGGTCCCAGCCAACTGTCTTCACTCCAAGTCTGAGTGTATGTCTTCCAGTCCAACTCTGAGTGACTGAATGTCTGTGTGTCTTTGTTTCCACTATTTAAAGACCGTTTTCTCTTATATCACCTCCCCGAAATTTTATATCTACCAATCACAGCAGATGCTCCTCTCCAGGACTGCCCACTCAATGTATTTAGTTATACCTTTTGTGGTTAGTTCACCCCTTTTTGTGGCTAGTTCATACCTTTTTGTGGTTAAAATGGGTAGATCTACTTTAAGTACTGGGTTTACACTTTAGGAATTAGACTCTAACAACAGACAGGGAGTTACAATTTAATCTTCACAATAAAGGAAGAGCTAAGTACCTTCATTGTTACAATCAGGGGAGAGTCAAATCCAATCTTCACACATATATAATATATATGTAAATAGAAAAGATATGTGTATATATGCATAGATAACACACATGTATAGGTGGATAAGTTATATAGATTTACTAATCTAGCAGCATATCATAGTTTGTATGATAAATATTTCTCATCCACTTACTTTGTCCTGTATAGACAGTGAGACCAAACTCTTGACTGGCTATGGACTTTATTTAGGAGATTGTACACATTCCAGGGGTTAGGCCAGTCACCACAATATCACTTGCAAATAGGAACCTCTGGAAGATCTGACCAATGTGCATTTCTGGGCTTCAATTTCCTCATAATAATCATAGTTGTGATTTACATTGCACTTTAAGATTTAAAAAGTGTTTTCCTATATTATAGCATTTGTTCCTCACAACAATCTTGGGATAGAGGTACTAGGAAGCAGAGGTCAAGTGGCTTGCCCAAGGTCACACAGCTATGTGTTTGAAGCAGGATTTACCCCCTGCTCTTCCTGACTCCAGGCACAGTGCTCTTTCCATTGTATCACCAGCTACCTATATATGTAACAATTTTGAACAAAAACTCTTTTTTAGTGGCAAATAGCTATAATCAAATGAGTGCCCATCAATTGGATAATCACAAAACAATGACTTTATATGAATGGATGAAATATGACTGTGCTTTAAGAAAAGGTAAAAGGGTGGGTTTCAGAGAAAACCAGGAAGACCTGTATGAACTGATGCAGAATGAAGGGAGCAGGACCTGCTATTTCTATAATAACCATAACATTGTAAAGATTAAACAAAATTGAAAGACTTAAGAAAGCTCTAATCAATGTAATGACCCACAAAAACATGATGGATAAGATGAACACAATGAGATTTTTGAGACAGAATGAGACACCCTTGAGCAAAGTGAGAATGTTTTGCCCAAGGATACATATTTGTTACAAGGGTTCCATTATCTATTTTGTTTCTAAGTGGAAAGTAGGGTGGAATGGAAGAGAGAGAAAATAAATGCTTGTTAATTGAAAAAATAAGTAAAACAAAATACAAAAGTTACATTAGGTGGGCCTGGAGTCAGGAAGATTCAAGTTCAAATCCAGCTTCAGTCGCTTGGTGAACTTGGGCATGTCACTTCCCCTAAGCCTCAGTGTCCTTATGTGTAAAATGGGAATAATGATAGCCCCTGCCTCTCAGGGCTGTTTTGAGGAGTTCAAGTGCTTTACAAACCTTAAGGTTCTATAGGAATGCTGACTCCTATGTAAAAACCTCAATGACTGAAGGGATCGAGGAAGCAGGGCCCAAAACTCCCCTCCCAACTCTAAACCCTCAGCCTAGCCTACAGGGCTCTCTCTTCGCCCTCTCAGTCTCAAAATTTCACTGAGACATCCACGTGCTGGAAATTGACAGCCAATTCAGAGCCGGGGGCGGAGCTTTTGACGTGAGGGGCGTGTTCTAATCTCGACAGGGGCAGTCCTGAAAGAAACGAGGAGGCGGAGCCCGGAGCTGCGGTAAGCGGAAGCGGCCTCTGAAGGGTCATGTGACTCGAGTAACATGGCTTCCGCCCCGTGAGCTCTCTCCCTAGCCGTATCCTCAGGCAGGACCGGAGCGAGAGCCGCTCTACCCGGGCAGCGGGGCACACGAGCCGCAGAGTGCGCACGCGCGAGAGACGGGCTTGGAAGTCCCGAGAGCAGCCCGGGCGGAGGCGGCGGCGGTGCCCATGAGGCAGCAGCGGCGTGGAGCGGGCGAGCGCGGAGCCGCAGACGTCCTCGCCGGGCCCCCGGGTCCCCGCTGCTTGTTCCCGGCCTCCCGTTGCTCCTCGCCGCCGCCATGAACGCGGAGAAAGACTTCGCGCCCCTTACGCCCAACATCGTGCGTGCCCTCAACGACAAGCTGTACGAGAAGAGGAAGGTGGCGGCACTGGAAATCGAGAAGTAAGAGCCGGCCAGCAGCGGGGGTCAGCCGCTAGGGAGGCAGGTGCATGGTTGGCAGAGTGGGGCTATTGGAAAGTAGGCTCACTTATTCGTTGTTGATGGAGTGGAGCTGAGGGAGACAGGCACAGGATTTCTTGGTTAGTGGAGATGTGGGAAGTAGGTGCTCTGGTGCATGGTTGGTGGAATGGAGGCAGGCGCCCTGTTGCATTGTTGATGGAGTTGTGGGAATGTTCATGTACTGGCGTGGAGGATTGGAAGGTCCTCAGAAAGTGACTGGACTGTCACTTTACAGAGGAGGAAACTGAGACCAGGAAGAGGAAGGGATTTGCCCAAGCCAGCGGTATGGGTCAGTGACCTTTGCACAATTTAATGTTTCCAGGCTTCCTAAGAAACCTTGGGGGATGGTAGTAAGCCTTAGCAAGTACTTACTTTATGCTGGGTAGGATCTTTCTCCCCATTTGAGAAGTAAGGAAACAGACTACTAGAGAGGGATAATTTCCCATTTCGGAGGAAGCCTGATAACTTAAGGCTTCCAGGATTCCAAGTCTGATAACTTGTTTTGACTCTGGCGTGTCATTCGTTTGCCTTCAATGCCTTTCAGTTTTATGGCTTTTCCATAAACGACCTCTCCTCTCTTCTCTTTCCCTGTCCTGCCTTCCTCCCTTCCAAACTTAAGAGTCCTCTTTGAAGCACTGTCCATATTACCCAAGGCCCAGACAAGTGAATTAATTACTCAGCACTCTCAAATAGGCCCTTAATAAAATGTTATTGAATGAAGTTTTCAGAACCATTTCCTCTTTTACCTAGAAGGAAATGAGGCTCAGAGAGAAATATCAGAGCCAAATTTTAACCCAGGTTTCAACTACTCATTGTGATCCCAACTTCTGAAAACTACCTCTTGCTGCTCTAAGTGGAATGATTTGGACCTTTGGAAGTTGTGATCTCTATAGAGGGACAGTGAGAATTTATCCAAAGACATGCGAGCATCTCGCATCTCATAGAGAGCTTGCAAGTGGAAATCCTGAGTGTTACCTCATGTTGGTTTGGTGTGGGTTCTATATGAGAAGAGTTTTCAGACAGAAGTCTTATCAGATAGAATAAGGATAAGTTTCAGAAAGACTTAAGTCCACTTGTGTGCGGCTGGTTTATCTTCTTACTGCTAATAAATAGTATGTCATAATGAAAAGTGCAATTGAACTATCTGAACTAAGCAGATAATCTCAAGTACCTTTGACTTTGGGCCCAGCTGTACCTTAGCTTTATCATATAGTAGCTCATTGTTGGGGGGCCCAGAATAAAACCATTCAGCTTGACATGTTATTATTTCTATCTATGTTGTAAGAAATCTTTCTCTGCCAGTTTTTGACATGTTCTCTAGCAAATGTTTTAGAAGTTGGTTTTTCACAGCCTTTAAACACTTGTAAACTCCAAATACTCCCATCTGACTTCAAAACCACAAATGAATCAGTCACAGCAAGTACTTATTCATCTTGGATGGACAAATAAGCTAATAATTAAATCTAAAAGTGAGAAGCCCAGTTTCATATGAAGCACGTACCTTTAGATTTGCTATTGTCCTAGTAAGCTAGTCATAGGATCATATACTGAGAGCTCCCAGGGACATTAAGCACCCTCTGGTCTCATCTTCTTTTTATAAACACTATATCAGCAGAGGAGTTGGTATTCATAATAGAACCATGCTAGGGCTTAAATTCACTTCAAGGAAGGAGAAGAACCTGGGTTCCCTGGGCAGCGGGCCCAGATGCCTTAGCCGTTTTTTTGTTTTTTAAGGTGTTTGGGGCATTTGGATACTGTCTTTCCTACCCCATCTTGTACCTTTGCCAAATAGATCATTATCTTGGGTATGCTGAAACAGTGGAACATAGCCTCTGAGAAGTATGATGCCAATTATGAATGGTGCGAAAGGTTGAAAATGCTCTGAACAAGTCCCACCTAAATTCACAGTTGTAATGGTTTGATAAAATTCAGGTTCTTCTACATATAGCATTATCTGGATCATTTTAAGAAGGGAGCAGCCCGTGGGACAGAGCACCAGACCTGCAACTGAGAGGACCTGGGTTCAAATTTTGCCTTAGACACTTACTAGCTGTGTGAACTTGGGCAAGTAACTTAATTCCTATTGCCAAGCTCCTGCTACTCTTTTTCTTAGAGTTACTAAAATAGAAGATAAAGGTTTAATAAAATAAAATTAAAAAGATGGAGCAGTCCGTAGGGAATATAGAACTGTGAGTTCCAAAGGATGACAACCTGCCCCCTGTCAGTAGCTCAGATTATTTTCTAGTCCCATTTTGACAAGAATTGAAAAGAAACCAACACTGTTCTGCAATAATGGATAATCAAGACACCCCCCCCCCCCTTGGGATTAAGTAAACTCACTTTCCTGTTCACTAGAGGTAGGTTGATATTGGGGGAAGAGTGCTCAGTTTGTATTCTCAAGAGACCTGAGTTGAAATCCCAGCTCTCTTTTTGTTGTGTAATCTTGGACAGTGGCTCATGGAAGCTTCCAGGACCTGGTTCTTTAATCTTTAAAATGGGAATAAGAATTTTCAATATCCTCTTTATAAATTATCAGGAAAACAATTTACAACTCATATATTACTATATAATTATGGATCGTTGTGGTTGTCCTGGGGTCTACAAAATGGGAGAAAAACGTTTTTTTTTTTAACTCTGAGTTTATGAAATGATGTGATGAATTGGACATAAGTGCCCAGCCAATGTTTATGAAGCACATACTACATGCAAGGCTCATATATTATCCTTGTTTCATTTTCTCTCAAATCCCCTTCCCTCCCCCACCCACCTCCAGTCCTCAAAACTCCTGGAGTAGGGGGCAGCTGGGTAGCTCAGTGGATTGAGAGCCAGGCCTAGAGAAGGGAGGTCCTAGGTTCAAATCTGGCCTCAGACACTTCCCAGTTGTGTGACCCTGGGCAAGTCACTTGACCCCCATGGCCTAGCCCTTACCACTCTTTCTGCCTTGGGGCCAATACACAGTATTGACTCCAAGACAGAA
Organism: Monodelphis domestica; assembly: GCF_027887165.1. Taxonomy (NCBI): domain Eukaryota; kingdom Metazoa; phylum Chordata; class Mammalia; order Didelphimorphia; family Didelphidae; genus Monodelphis; species Monodelphis domestica. The sequence continues at coordinate 715,905,394 of NC_077227.1, read as the reverse complement.
GGTAAGGGTTTAAAAAAAAAAAAACCTCCTGGACTATTTGGGACTGAGATTTCAGTGTGTCTCTCTTGGATTCAGTAGGACTACCCCTTTTCATAGATTGATAGGAGATAGTCCTTTTCAGGGTCTGGATACATCATCAATTAATTATTTACTGAAAGAAATAGAGATTTTAATTTTGTTTTCTTGGGGCCTATCCATTTAGATACTGAGCATATACTATGTCTAGGATCTTTCTAGGTATTATGGAGAATATAAAGAAGATGACTCAATCCCTGCCTTCAAGAGTTGTACAATCTGGAAAGAAACATGAGTTTGTCTATTTCTATAACTCTAAGATGACTTTAAGGGTACAAGAGGTACAGAGTCCTGTGTACTTAGCAGAAGGAATAATCACACAAGTACGTAGTGCATTTTAAGGTTTTCAGGATGCATTTCACAAACAATCCCACTTGATCCTCAAGAACAACTCTGAGGGATGGTGTGGTATCTTCATTTTTCAGATAAAGAAACTGAGTTTCAGAGACTTTTAGTGATTTTCCAGAGGCTAATTAAAATCACACTCTCCCCTGATACCAAGTCTAGCACCTTTTCCATTTATTGTTACAGAGGAGGAACAGATAGAGAACAAAGTACCCGTAACAATTTTCCTAGGAAAAAAACACTAGCCCAGAGTCCCAATTTTGAACTGGTTGGACATGAACCAGTGACTTGGAGAAAGTAGTCCATTTCATGTTAAAGAGGGGCAGACTGATTCATAAGTAGTAGTTTCTCAATCCTGTAAGTTCTAAGGACACACTCAACTGAAAGAGTCTAGGATAGTATTGGTGAACCTTTTAGAGATTGTGTGCCTGTACTGTATCTTCAAGCTGTCTATGAGCCGCCCACATTACCCCAAACAGCACAGAGAGGAAGTGCTCTCATTGGACTGCTGGACAGAGGGGCAGGGCATGTGAAAAATGTCCTCTGGCATTGGAAAGGAGGAACAGAGTAGCCCCCTCCAGCACTCTGGGGCACATATGCCATGCCTTTGCCAACATGGGTCTAGGTCTTTAGTGCTCTGACCATCAGGGGTCCTGTGAAAGGTCTATCAGAGAACTGCCATTTGTGTCTTCCTAGAAGTTCCCTGCTTACAAGGACTCCTGAGGATCTGGGGTCTAGTAGAAGTGAAAAAAAATATCATAGCATCATGGATTTAGAACTAGAAGGGACTGTTGAGGCCATCTAGGCCTACCCTCTCATTTTACAGATGAGGCCTTGAAGAGGAAGGTCATATGCCTGATGTGACCCAAGCACCAAATAGCAGAGTCTGGATTCAAATTCAGGTCTTTAGCTCTAAATCTAGCCTAGTTCCTTTATTTGGTTGGCCTTGAGAACTCAGTAGCTCAGAGTTCCAAAATGTGTATTCTCTTCTTTTTCTCCAACTTCACACACATTAAGTCCTAGCACCTAAGAATGTTCAATAAATATGCTGTTGATTAACTTTTAGACCTTTGGAGCAAGTGTCCAAGAGGGGAGAAAGTTTCCAGCTTTTCCAATTCAGTCATTTAAACTTAGACATTTAGAAACCAAACATGAATCCCCTGACAAAGTGAGTGATGAAAGCCCAGATTTTCTTGGAAAATTTCTATTTGAATTGATTGATTGTGGGAATATGCCACAGACCTTGCTGTGAAAAGTCCTTTTTAAAGTGGTGCCTGGAACAACCAAGTAACAGTGATTAAAGAGCTAAGCCTAGAGATTGGAGGACCTGGGTTCAAATGTGGCTTCAGACAAAATTTCCTAGCCCTGTGACCCTGGGCAAGTCACTTAACTTCAGTTGCCTAGCCATTACTGCTCTTCTGCCTTAGAAGCAGTTTATGAGTTAAAAAAAAAAAGTTGTGCTTGAATCTCTGAACAGCAAACAACAGGAAAAGCAAGAATTGGGACCTGGATTTGCCAAAAGAAGGTCTTTGCTCATTGCATTCTTGTCCTTTGTATCAATACAGTGATCAGTGACTTGCCCCAAAGGGCTTTCTTTTGTCAGTTTGTTCCTGTTTAATTAAGTTCCTGGAAGGCAGAGAATAGTTGTTATTTTAGTCTTATCCTCAGCACCTTAACACAGTTTAATGTGTTACTGTGTTTGTTGATAGAATCCAATGATTCTATCGCATTGATTCTGACCTTGTTTGCATCAGTGTCTGGATAGACTAGAAGGAGTCTTGAATGACGTTTTTCATTTCTTTTTCTGGTTGGCAAAGCAATTCATACATCTGTATCAAGTTGACAGTATGTGGAAATTGTCAGTGACTACAAGATCAACTGTTTACAGTGTCATCTAGGGCAACAATTCTCAAACAGTTTTGGCCTGGAACTCCTTTATTTTCTTCAAAATTATTGAGGATCCTAGATCTTTTTTTTTTTAATGTGAGTTATGTCTATTGATATTTATTATATCAGAAATTAAAACTGATAAAAATGTAAATTTATTATTTTAAAACAACAATAATAAACTCCTTGTAAATAACATTTCTAAATAACTTTTTTTCCAAAATAATAAAATTTAGTGAGAAGAGTGGCATTGTTTTACATATTTTTTTGCAAATCTCTTTAATATTTCTGACCTAATAGAAGATAACTATATTGTCTTGTTTGTTTCTTTACTCAACCCAGTGTGATATATTGTTTTGGTTTGGAGTCTATGAAGAAAATCCAATATCATACAGATATGCACAGAAATTGGGAAAGGAGAGGGCAGTTTAACATCTTGTTATGACAATAATTTTGGCCTCTCTAACCCTCTCAAGAAGGGAGAGGAGGTCCTTGGACCACATGTTGAGAACTGACTTAGAATATCATTCTCCAGCTCTAATAAATCATTGGGAATGACTGTATTTAACTGTAGTGAAATTTGTAAGGGATGTAGCTTAATTAAAGATAAAAAATAGCTGAACCATCAAATTATAGAATCTTAGGATTGGAAGGATTTTTAGATTTATTTTAATTTCCTACCCTATTCATGAATCTGGGCCAGTGGTTATCCACCACTGTTGTTCCAGTAATCCCAGATTCAGTATCTCTTAAGGGAGCCCTTTCCATTCCTGGACATCTTTTCATTGTTAGAAAGTGAATCTTTCTACTGAATCAAAATCTTCCTTCCTCGTCTTCATGCCCATTGGTCTCAGTTCTGTATTTGGGGACTAGGCAAAACAAATGGGATCTTTTCACATCCTAGCCCGTCAAAGATGGAAAAGCAGCAGTCATGTCCGTCCTGTGTTCTGCCCCCTCATAACTCTCAGCCCATGTATTTTCTTTTCCAAATTAATAATCCCTAGTTCCTTTACCCATTTCTTGTATGCCATAGTCATCACTATTCTGGCCACCTTTCTGGTGAGATGGGTCACTATATCAATGTATTTCTTAAAATGTGTTGCCCAGAATTGAATTAGACACTCCAGAAATTATTTGACCAGCCTAGAATAAATCGCAACAACTAATTCTTTGTTCTGCATAATGTGCTTTGTGATCTTATGGGCTTTTTAGGCAGCCACAGTTATATTGTTAACCTGCATATAGCATATTCAGTCAGCAGAAGTGAGCTTGGTTTGTTTTTGTTTTTAAGAATTATCATGAAGTTACTTCTTTTCCATTTTGTACTTATGTAGTGAATCTTTTAGCCTTGCATATGGGACTTTATATGTTAGCTCTTATAAATTTTAACTTGTTGGGTTCAGCTTTTTGTGACTTTTTTCCATTGTGATACTGTAATCCTAGGTACTCATTGTTCTTTTCACCTCTGTGCAAGCAGTGGGAAAGATGAGCATGCCATCTAGATCTTCTAAATGTCCAGTAAAATTATTGAACAGGAAATAGCTCTGCAGTATACCACTAAAGAGAGAGAGAGAGAGAGAGAGAGAGAGAGAGAGAGAGAGAGAGAGAGAGAGAGAGAGAGAGAGAGAGAGAGAGGGATCTAAATCCAGATCACTTCTTGGATTTTGTTCCATTTCCTACAGTCTCAACATGAGTGGTCTCCCACTCTCACCTCAGTCTTCTCTTTCTCTGCTTTTCCCCCTTATGTGCTCTTATCTATTCCCAAGGATTCAGGTATCACCTTTGTGGCTGTGTCTCAGCCAGATCTGTGTAATCTGACCTGCCCTCTGCCTCCATGTTACCCCCTGCTTACTAGGCATCTTCACCTGCTTGTCCTATCGGAATTCATTATCTCTGCCCCCCACCCATAAACACTCTCAAGTCTACCCTTCTTCCTAGCTTCCTTCTCTCTGGATGGTACCACTGACCTTTCACAAGTAAAGTCATTTTTGACTCTTCCTTTTCCTTCACTCATTAGAATCTGGATTTAATCAGTTACTAAGTGTTGTCAGCATTTCTCACATCTATCTTCTCTTGACCCAACCACCTTTTATCTGTACTATTATAGTAATCTTCTAATTTAGGGGTTTCTTAACCTGAACGTTATCATTAAACCCTTGCCTTCTGTCTTAGAGTTAATACTGCATATTCGTTCCAGTGCAGAAAAGCAGTAAGGGTTCAGCACTGGGGGTTAAATGACTTGCCCAGGCTCACACGGCTAGGAAGTGTCTGAGGATAGATTTGAACCCAAGACCTCCCCTCTCTCAGCCTGGCACTCTATTCACTGAACCACTTTGCCACCCCCTTAATCTGAGCTTTAAAAAGAAATTGTTTGATAACTGTGTTGTGGTTCAGTCGTTCCAGTTGCTGTCTTTTCTTGGCTCCAGCTCTCAGGGGTCTAGCTCCCATTGTTTGGTGGCCAGTTATTAGGCCCAAGTTGCATTTAACCAATTAACATCAGTTGGCTTTTACTTTACTTTTAAAATATAACAAGACACACAGACATTTTCCCCAAAGTCAGTCGTGCAGGATCAATTAGAGAGAATCAGGAGAGGGAGCAACACTGGAATGAACAAAGACCACAAAAGCCTCCCTGGAAGAAGGTGGTGGGATTTTAGCTGGGTTATGGAAGGAGGCAGGAGGTAGAAAGGGAGATTCCAGGCCTGGAGGACAGCCAGTGTCATTGGATCAACCACATCATGTTAAGAAGCCTGGAAAAGGAGCTGAAGTCCAGTCAGGCCTTTGAACACCAGATGATTTTGTATTAGATCCCGTAGGTGAGTGAAAAGGGGCAGGAAGCCTGACCTGACCTGTGCTTTAAGAAGGACACTTTAGCAGCAGATTGGAGGGTGAACTGGAGAGCGGGGAGACCAGCCAGCAGGCTGTCACACTAGTCCAATGTGAGGTATTAGAAAATCAAAAATTAGAAATTAGAAAATCAGTGCTATGCTGGCTACAAATCTGGCCTGGATTCTGATTTTCCCAGTCCTGAAAGCATCAAAGCTTGGAAACTCCACTCCTGGAATAGAAAAAAACCTAACAAAATGCCAAGGAGGCTCTGTGTCCATGCCCTCTGTCATACCCCCAGAGCACACACTCTCTCTGTGTCTCTGCCTCTCTCATTCATGTGTATGTGTATTTTTTTTTTAATATATTTTATTTGATAATTTCCAAGCATTATTCGTTAAAGACATAGATCATTTTCTTTTCCTCCCCCCCCACCCCCCATAGCCGACGCGTAAGTCCACTGGGCATTAGATGTTTTCTTGATTTGAACCCATTGCTTTGTTGATAGTATTTGCATTAGAGTGTTCATTTAGAGTCTCTCCTCTGTCATGTCCCCTCAACCTCTGTATTCAGGCAGTTGCTTTTTCTCGGTGTTTCCACTCCCATAGTTTATCCTTTGCTTATGAATGGTGTTTTTTTCTCCTGGGTCCCTGCAAGTTGTTCAGGGACATTACACCACCACCAATGGAGAAGTCCATTACGTTCGATGATACCACAGTGTGTTTGTCTCTGTGTACAATGTTCTCCTGGTTCTGCTCCTCTCGCTCTGCATCACTTCCTGGAGGTTGTTCCAGTCTCCATGGAACTTCTCCACTTTATTATTCCTTTTAGCACAATAATACTCCATCGTATGTGTATTTTTTTAAACTATTGCTTCACCTGTCTTGGACTCTCTCCTAACTTTATTTGTGCTTCCCTTAAGCCAAGCATTATTCCCCTTAACAAAGGAGACTAAAGCCATAGGAGAACAGTTGAAGGAATTAGGGATGTTTAACCTTGAGAACAGAAGTCTTACAGGAAGAGGGGAAACTGTCTTCAGTTATTTCAAAGGTTCCTGTGTGGGAGAGAGTTAAACTTGCTCTCCTTGACCACTGAGCATAGAGCTCAGAGCTTCCTAACAGTGAGCCAAGACTTGAGTTTGTTGTGGAAAAGGTTCTTGGGAACACTGCTTTGAGACATCCTCCGTGAACTCTTCCAATTCCAAGTGACTGCTCTTTGTCCCATGTTAACCATACAGTGTCTTTCCCAAGTGGAAGCTTTCTCCTTTCTTGTCACTTAAAGACCTTTTTGTTACTCATAACAAATGCATATTAGCATTCAAGAGATTTGGACACCTCTGTTCTAGATTTGGGACTTCCCAGTATTTTCAGATTCCATGCTATTATTTTTTTTGTTCCTGATTGTGTGTTCCCTCTATCTTTTATATATGATATGTCCCTTTAAAATAAAGATTAATAAAGCAGCTATATTTCTCAGTGGTTAGAGCACCAGGCCCAGAATCAGGAGGCCCTGGGTTCAGATCTGGCCTCAGATATTTCCTAGCTGTGTGACAAGTCACTTAACTTCCATTTGCCTTGCCCTTGTCCTGCTGTCTTTAGAGTTGTTACTAAGATAGATTAATGGGATAACCTCACATGTGGTCAGACTTTTCAGAATTATTTCAAAAATATTGCTTTATCCATTTTTTTTAGTACCTTCAGTTCCTTCTCTTGAGCCCGTCCTTCACCTCACCCCCTTTAGAATCTTAGGCCATCAGAATTGAACTTGGTGGTTTTCTGTACTTTTCAATATTTGATGGCCTCCGCATTTCACAGTATGGGGGTTTGATGACTTGACTAGTGACATATGGCTTAGGATGAAGCAGTTGTGAATACAGCCCTAGGCCAGCAGATTACTAGTGGGAGACAGAGGCCAGGCAGCAATTACTCTTGTAAGCAGTAAAATCTCATCCTCTGTTTTGTACTATATAAATATTACCTCTGATGATTATTTTATTGACATCCCCAGTGCCCAGCATGTAGTAAGCATTTAATACTGTTGCCTGCCCAGCAGTCTGTGTGAGATACATCTCAGAGTTTCTTGAATTTGAATTTCTCTATTAATTATTTGGAGCATTTTTTCGTTTGGCAATTGATAACATGAATGTCTTCCTTAATAGGGAACCAGGTGATATTGTGGATAGAGCACAAGGCCTAGAATCAGGAAGACTTGAGTTCAAATTTGGCCTCAGACACTTACAGCTATATGATCCCAGACAAATCACTTAATCTTGTTTGCCTCAGTTTTCTCCTCTGCAAAATGAGCTAAAGAAGGAAATGGAAATGGCAAATTACTCTCATCTTTGCCAAGAAAACTTCAAATGGAGTCCCAAAGAATTGGGCACAACTGAAAAATAACTGAATAGCAACTTCCTTTATGAACTGCCTGTTCATATTTTTGACCATTTACCTGTTAACAAATGGCTCTCGTTCTCAAAATTTGTGATCAGCTATATACACATGTAATTTACATGAACTCCGTGCACATACACGAAAAGAAAACTTTATTAGGAAACTTGCTTCAAAAATTTTGTCCAGTTAAATGTTCCCTTTGAATTTTAAGTGCATTGGTTTTATTTGTGCAAACACTTTTTGATTTTATATAACTAAAATTGCCCATTTTATTTCCTGTGATCTTCCCAAAACTGATTAACTTCCTACATTTTCTTATTTTCTTCCTTACTCTTTTGCCCTAACAGCTCCTCTTACAGAGATATCAAATAAAATGAGAATGCATCTATATTTTACTATAGAACCAACCCAGTTTTGTTTTTATTGAGACAGCCTATAGACTTGGCTTTTTTAAATCTAAACATTCTATCCTCCTGCCTAAATGGTAGCAGTGCAGTTATTTAGCTTTCTGTGACCCTTGCTTCCTCTCCGGTGAAGTTGAGAATTCTAGTAAAGATGGGTTGGAGTGCTCAGAGAAAGGGTGCAGAGTCATATTGAAACTAATAAATGCAGAAATGGTTCCAAATTTCAATTTAAAAAAAATGTACCCATCAGACAGTGAGTTGGTATTCCCAGTTTCTAGATCAGACTGAGACAAATACAGCCACTCCTAGAGCTGAAATGTTAACTTTCATCTTTCAAACTGTTTCTCTTCTTGACTAGATGGAGAGAAATCTCAAACTGAAGTAGCTCAAATAAAATCAAGTTACTTCCTAAGAACCTTTACAAAAAGATCAGGGATAAACTAGGCAATGTTACATGATCAGCGTATTAGGAAGTCACAGAACAAAGTATCATAGAGGTCAGAGGGGAATGCCTCTAAATTATTATCTATCACTGGAGCAAAGGATCTCTGTGTTGAAAGGAACATCACCCTAAGAATCTCTTTAGCAACAACATATTCACTAGAAGGCCCCTCCTATTCCCGAGATGCCTCTTTTCAAGAAGTACCACTGGAGAAGGGCTTGCCAAGTGTCATTTCTGAGACTCATCAGCCACTTCCCTGTTGAAAGTCAGGAAGTAAAGTACATATGTATTTTTTTTAACCCTTACCTTCCATCTTAGAATCAATGCTTTGTATTAATTCTAAGGCAGAAGAGCAGTAAGAGCTAGGCAGTGGGGGTTAAGTGATTTGCCCAGGGTCACACAGCTAGGAAATGCCTGGGGTCAAATTTGAACCCAGGACCTCCCATCTCTAGACCTGATTCTCTATCCACTGATCACCTCGATGCCCCTCATACATATTTTTAAAGCAAACACAAATCCCCTTAAGCACAGGTAGGCCAGACTTTTTCCATCCTGTGCAATGAGAGTCCTGCTTCTTTTGCCCAAGCCTGCCTGTTCCTCCTAAATTCTTCTAAACTAATTCCTTAGATATGAATTACTGAACCAAGGGGCTACAGAGAGCCAAAATGTGTCACTGATTAACCTGTGAGCCTGGACCGTGTGGTTTCAGTTAAAGCACAAACCCCAGATAATGGCAGCATCTGGAGTGTTTGGTCACTTTCTGTTTTTGCTGGCATGCTCCAGCCCCCTGGCTTCCTCTGCTCCTTCTCTAGAGTTTTCACAGAGTTGACTAGCAGAGACAATGGCTAGATTAGAAGGTAGCAAAAACACATACAGAATCCCTAACTGTGTCACAGGCCATAAAGAGCAGAGCAGCTGGGAAAGCTTATCCAGATGGGGCAAGAGGTATTTAGAGCTGGCCTTGCAAGGAGGTATTGAACTGAGGTGAATGGGAGGGAAGACAAGGTGCCCAGCCTGGCCCCTGTGAAATAGAGAAGATCAAACTGAAGAGTGTGGTAGTCAAGGGGAACTATATTTGGAGACAGAGGACCTGAATCCAAATCCTGCTCCTTTCCCCCTTACTACTTTCATGAACCTATGCAAATCATTCCATGTTTCTCAGCCTCAGTTTATTTGTCTGTAAAGTGCATATCTCTAAGGCCCTTGTGACTACCTCTTCCTTTTTTCTCAAAAATTGTCCACAGCTGGATTGTGACCAGGAGTCTGCTGTATCAACAGCTCTCTCCTTCAGTGATCTCACCCTTCTCTCTCCTGAGCTCCATGACAGCGTCAGCAACTGCCTATGAGGCATCCCAAATTCCACATCTAAAACCAGAATTCATGATGTTGTTCCCCCATCCTCACATGCCTTCACCTGATCAGTGGAGAGTACCCCTATCCCTCCAGTCACGTGGACTTCAGCTTCACACTCATTCTTTGCTCTTCTCTCCCGCATACCCCATATCTGGTCAGTTGCCAGACCTTGTCATTCTTAGGTCCATATCATCTTTCCTCCTCACCCACACAGCCACCACTAGTACAGAGCCCATCATGCCGACCCAGCTAGACTCTTGTAGTTGCCTACTCATTGGTGCCACACCTCCAGACTTTTCCCATTCCATTCCAGTCCCCTTAGAGCTGCCAGATTTGTGCCCCTAAATGCCTACATACAACCGTGTCAGAGTTCTGGGCAGGACACAGTCACAGCTTCCCATCGTCTCTGAGATAAAAAACAAACTCCTTTCTTTGGCATTTAGAGCCCTTTACCATGTCTCCAAGCTGCCTTTCTAGACTGGTTTTATATTGGTCCGCAGCCAAACTGGCCTGTTCCTTACAGGGAAGATGCAGACTTATGCCAGGTATTCTCTGTATTCATGAAATCCCAGGGCTAGTGCCTGTCCTTACACTTTGTATTTACTAATGCTTGTAGGTATTGTATTTCTCCTCCTACAGTGATGGTGAACCTTTTAGAGAACAAGTATCCAAACTGCAACCCTTATGCAGCATGGGAGCCTCCTGCCTTTCCCCAGACAAGGGAGGGAGGAAGCCCCTCCCCCCATTGGGCTGCTGGGCAGAGGGGCAAGTAATGAAAGTCTTCAGGTGCACATGGAGAGGGGGAAAGGAGCAGCCCCTCCACACTCTGGCACTTGTGCCATAGGTTTGCCAACAGAGTCCTGGTAGACCAGAATGGACCTTCTGGGCAGAAATAGTCACATTTTTATCTTTGTGGTCTAATTGCCAAACACATACTACCTGGCTTCTTGTATTGATGAATTCATTCAGCTGGCTATGAGAACTGGGTATTTAGGGGAGACCCCTCTACTCTCCCTCCCCTTAGATTCATCAGATACCATTGTTCATCCTCTCAAAGGATACTTGCGGCACCTGCAGTTTGCTTCAGCTGAATTAGCCTAACTTCCTTTGAGAGAAACCAGAGATGGAATAGGAGACAACCTCAGAAAAGAACCTGGACAAAATGAAGTTTAGACTCAGGAGGCTTCATGAAGAGATATAAGAGCAACAGAGCTTATGGTATGAACATGGCCTAAAGGCCCACAAAGGACAGGTGATGCCTATTGAGAAGGCCTGGTCTTGAATCACTGGAAGTTGGCAGGGCATGGCTACCATCTGATGACCATGCAGAAGATACTAGCCTCAGAAAGTTTGCACTTACTGACTAGGGGTTGTTTTTTTTACCCCCTCCTGAGCCTTACCTAAGACTTGGGGCTATTTCCAATCACTCAGTTGTTGCTGCTCCAGCTTGCTCTTCCTTGCCTTCTCAGGAAGTAAGGCTGCAAAGCCTGTTTGGGCATGTATGGGAAGGTACAGAAGAGCCTGAATGACAGAGGAGTAGCGGAGTGCCAGAGCAAACTTTGGAGTCCACCATGCTGCTGGCAAAAAGGAACAGATAATGCTCTTACTTCTTCCTAATCCCCACCTCTGGTTTCCAAAGAAGTTATCTTTTTGTTTAAAACTCAATCTATAAAACATAAAAAATAATATAATAATAATATAAATATATTATATTAATATAATAATATTATATTAATTATTATTAATGATTATATATTAATAATATATTATTATATTATAATATAATATTATTATTAATAATATTATAATATAATATTATTAATAATATTATAATATAATATTATTAATAATATTATATTAATATAATAATATATAATATATTTATAATATAATAATAATATAAAACAAAATCAGGAAATTTACTTTTTTCCAAGTATTTTATCCAGAACTAAATATCAAATTCATTCTGTTAGAATTTCTTAAAAAAAAAAATGCTGCTGCATTGGCCGGGAATTGAACCCAGGCCCCCCGCGTGGCAGGCGAGAATTCTACCACTGAACCACCAATGCTCCAGCTGTCAGCAACTGTGCCAGGAGCTCTGAAAAGCTTCTGCCTCAAGCCCCCTGCTGTATATGTGGGTTCACAGCACTTTGGTCTTGCTGCCACATCAGTAGCTGAAGAACAGACAAGGTTTGGGGGGGGAATGAAGGATGTTTGGACGTTGGACAGAGTTGATAGCCCATCCAGATGTGTTAGGACAGAAACAAGTGGGACACCTTCTTTCCCCAGACCAGAAAAAGCGAAGGTTTGGGCCTTTTTCCTGTCTCAGCTATTCAGCCCCAGGAATTTGACAGATGTCTCTGGGCACAGTTCTCTTTACAAGGTTCACTGAATTGGTTCCCATTCTGATGACAGAGTGAGGATTGTGGCAGACATTTCCTGAGAAGTTAAAGATGTGAGCATTATTTCTCCCCTGTGGAGTGTGTTTATATACTCACAAACCTGAATCATGCAGTGTCTCAAAAGAGTCCTCAGTTTCTGAAGGAGCCTCAGAGATGGGAGTCAATAAGGGGAAAAAAAATCACTGCTGCATTGGCCGGGAATCGAACCCGGGCCTCCCGCGTGGCAGGCGAGAATTCTACCACTGAACCACCAATGCTCCAGCTGTGCTAGGCAGCATCTGCAGTGTCTTTATTACTTCCAAGCAAACTCCAGTGTTTCTCAACTGACTGATCTGTCCGGTTGTGGGAGCAGAAGTTGAAAGACGGGTTTATTAATAAGGTGGACCTGCCTGTGCTCATCTTGGACTGAAAATCTTCCCATGTTGCTATGGAAATCGGCCAGATCCCAGCATGAGCCTCATAAAAATCATCTCCAGTACTCACCCCAGTGAGGAGAGTTCTGTGGAGATGGCCAGGAATCAGAGACCCCAGGCAAAGAGAAAGGGCCTACTTGGACTGTCATTAGAGGTGGTCATTTAGCTGTATTCTTCCCTGGGGTTTGGGGCCTTTCCCCCAGGATAGCCTAAATTAGCATTGGGTTTGAGTCATGAAAATAAGCTAGAGAGAAAGGCATCTGTTTCCTTGAGTAGATTAATGCCAAAAGATAGGCCGAGGAATTGGGCTTTAACTCTCTTCTGTTACTTTTATTACCAGGCAGTCCCTACCCTCATCCTGGTCATATAGACTCTGCCTCAGAAGTAAACTGCCTCCACTGTACAATGAGACAATCATTTAAAAAATGCACATCGCTGAGAGGATGAACTTTAAAGGATTCAGTCTTCCCAACGCTGGGAAGCAGGACAAATTCAAGTGCTGTGATATTCATTCAGCAAATATTATTAAATGCTGTCAAGCACCCTGAAAAAGCCCTGCCCTCACAGAGCTTACATTAAATGTATGGAGGGAGGCAGGGGGGCAGGTGCACTTGTCAGTACAAAATCACTTCTGGGCAGCAAGGCACTGATAACTGGGAGGATACAAATTGGCATCATATAGAAGGGAAAGTCTGAGCTGAACCTTGAAGGACATTCAGGATTCTGTAAGGAGGGGGTGAAGAGAATGCAATGCAGGCAGGGACGGGGTCATTCTGAAGAGACAGCTGATGATAGACTCAGAGCATATTTCTTATTGGGCATGGCTAATGTAGGAATTCATTTTATTTGACAATACATATTTGCAAAAGGTTTTCTTTTTCTTGCTTTCTCAATGGGTAAGGGAGGGGAAATGTAAGGGAGAGAATTTAGAACTTGTGAGATTTAAAATGGTTGAGGTCTTAAACTGTAGTGATTAAAATAGTGGAAGATATAAATTGTGATAGATATAAGAGAGGGTGAGTAAATTTGACCGCAGAAATATGTTTCACTACAGTGTCTTGGGGGGTTTAAAATCAAATATAAGGTGGTCGCCAGGGAAATATTCCCAATTATTCAAATACCCAAGTCAATTGGGTTTTATAGAGATTTTAATTAACAATACAATGAGTAATCAAAGAAAGAGAGAGTAAGAAAGGAATAAGTATGAAGGGCCTCAAGCCAATATGGCCTAGACCTGAGTCTTAAAAGAGAAATCAGTCAGTTTTTTATAACTCACCATAAGATCTGTCTAAGTAAGGATTTCTAATGACACCAGGCCAGCAGCATCTCAGTTGCTTTCACCAGCTCCCCCTCCATCTGAATGTTTCAGAATCAGTCTCCTCAGAATGAGTCTCTCCAATCTGAATGTTTCAGAATGACTTCCCAGCTCTTCCCTGAGCTCTTATTTTTAAGGGCATTTAAGTCCTTGCATCTACCAATCACAGTAGGCGTTTTTCTAAAAGACAGCCCATTTTGAATTCACAGCTGAATAGATTAATCTCTTTAGTAAGTCAGGGAAAAAATGCTGCTGTGTCGACAAATTTCATTAGAAAAAACCTGAATAAGTTATCACCCTTTTAGGTTTAAGTAGTTTACAAGTTGTCCCACCTTTATAGGTACTTAGTATCCCATTGTATCAATTCTAAAACAGTCATGACTCAAAGAACTTCCTGTCCCTTCCATAAGCATGGATCAAAGCACTTTTCATTGTTTTCAAGGAGCTCTCTGTCCTAAAGCAGTCCTAAGTAGGGTGGAGTAGGGATATTCCCAAGCAAAGGATCCCCCACACTCAAGTAGAGTTCTCACCATCTGCTAGGGAATTTTTTAAAGTAGAAAATTCCCCAATGGGGGAAACCCCTAACATTCATAAGTCTGAGAAATTTTGAGGTTTACAAACTAAAAAGTATTATTGAAGTATTTAAAAAAAATAAAGAAAAGGGAAGAACATGTAGAAAGAGAAAAGACAGAGCCCTAGAGTATTTCATTTTATGTTAAGAGAAACTGGTACAACAAGGTAAGGAAATGGCTAGACAGCTAGGAAAGAACCTAGATTTACTCTCTCCCAGTTCTCCTTTCTAAACAGGTCATCCTTCTCTTTTCACTATCCCAACCCCAAAATATGGAACTCCAGCAAAGCAATTCTCATCTCCAGACTGCTCGGATTTTTTGTTGATTGAGCTAGCTGTGGATCCACTGCTTTGCCTCTTAGAGTCCTGAAGGTGGATGTGGAGGCTTCCCTAGTCTCCTTGAGTTTCATGCAGAATTATGGGGAGGAATGAGGAAGAGCGAGGAGAAGAATTCTAGGCACCAGTAGAGACACCCTTTTGTGAGGCTGCTCTACAAGGTGCTCCTGCCTCCTTTCGGGCTCTGGCCCTACCACCCCTCTCTGTCCTCTGTCCCTAGGTTGGTTCGGGAATTTGTGGCCCAGAATAACACGGTACAGGTTAAACACGTGATCCAGATTCTGTCTCAGGAGTTTGCCCTGTCTCAGCACCCTCATAGCCGGAAAGGGGGCCTCATTGGGCTGGCAGCCTGCTCCATTGCATTGGGCAAGGTAGGTCTGGGGAATCTTCGGTATGTCCCCATGTTTCTGCAAATGTACCTCTGTTCTCTATGTCCTCAGATTATGAAGTGAGGCTTGTCACGGTGCCCAAACCTAGGAGGCAGGCCCCAAGCCAGATCCTTAAATTTTGCCCTTGGTTTTGTTCCAGGGGTGCCCGTTACAGGGAGGAACCTGAATGGAGATTTGTGGGGCTTTGGGGAATTTCCTCTTTGTTCACTCATTCCCTCCTCCACCTACCAGGACTCGGGCTTGTACCTGAAGGAGCTGATCGAGCCGGTGCTCACGTGCTTCAATGATGCCGATAGCCGGCTGCGCTACTACGCCTGCGAAGCCCTGTACAATATCGTCAAGGTGGCTCGGGGCTCCGTCCTGCCCCACTTTGATGTGCTTTTTGATGGGCTCAGCAAGGTAAAGACCCTCCTTCCCTGTGGAACTGGGGCTCAGCCCTCGACTAAGGGTTCTAGCTTGGTTTCCAAGAAGGCCCACCCTGGGAGACCTCCTTTGAGCTCCCCTTGTCACCCACCACCTGTGGCCTCCTTCCTGCCCTCGAGGACCCTCCCAACCACTGCTCTGTTCTCTTATCTCTGGAGGCATGCGGGGCCGAGCTTGGCCTGCTTTTCCAAGACTAGATTGGGGTGGGAGGAGGTAGAATAGGGCACTTTGGAGCCGGAGGAGGAAGAGCCTCCTAAAGACTGAAGCTGCGCCTTGGTTCCTTTCGAGGTTTCACTTCACATAAGTCGGGTTCCTTAGGTGAAGGTTGTAAAAATGAGGGCTCTCGGGCCTGCTAGTCAGTGCCAGAGCCGCCACAGCGATTTCTCCCTCCGTTGTGATCTGTTAAGCTCCTCTCATCTCCTTGTCTTCCAGCTGGCCGCAGATCCAGACCCCAACGTCAAAAGTGGCTCCGAGCTCCTGGACCGCCTTCTGAAGGTATCGCCGTCTCCTCTGCCCGCGGGCCTCCCCAGGGCTCCCGTTCCCTGACCTCCCCGTGCTGTTATTCTGGGGAAGCCCTGCTTGCTCTTCCAGGCTTGGCTGGCATGTGGCTTATTCCTGCCGTCGGGTCTATCGGGGCCCCCTTGGCACCTCCTGGGCCTTCCTCCCTGCCCGGTCTGGTAGCTGTCAGCTCCTTCCCCGCTCTGCTGTCCCAGCCCCTGGGCCACTGGATCCACTGGACGTTCTGGGGAGGAGAGTGTGGGCGGGTAGGCCGACGGCTCTCCCACGCCCTGCCTTTAAGATCTGCTTTGGCCCACAGGACATCGTGACGGAAAACAACAAGTTTGACCTCGTGAGCTTCATCCCGCTGCTGCGCGAGAGGATCTACTCCAACAACCAGTATGCCCGGCAGTTCATCATCTCCTGGGTAAGAGCAGGCCCCCCTCCCGGGCCGGGCTCGTGGGGTGGGCCCAGCAAGGCAGCTCCTTCTGGGGTTCTTCGGAGAGCGTGACTCTTCCCTTTGCTTTCTTTTCGCTCAGATCCTGGTTCTTGAGTCTGTGCCCGACATTAACCTGCTGGATTACCTGCCCGAGATCCTAGACGGGCTCTTCCCCATCCTGGGAGACAACAGCAAAGAAATACGGAAAATGTGAGTGTGGCCCGGTAGAACCCCCCCCCCCCCCCCCCAATGAGCGGCTCGGGGTCCGCTCTTCCTCTGAGCCCCACCCACTGATGTCCAGGGTAAACGTTACAGGCATGGCCCTCCATCCCCTGGAACTCTGGGTGTCACCCGTCGCCTTTCAGTCCTGAGACAGCAGGCCAGGCAGCGGGGGGTAAGCGCCCAGGGTCCCCCCGCTGAGGCCAGATGTGATCCCAGGAGCTCTCTCCGTGGAGCCCCGGCCTCCCTGGGAGCCGAGCGCTCGCCTGGCTCCTCCACCCAATCTTCCGGCTGAGGAGACGTGGGCCAGAAAGGGGTGAGGGGCGGCCTCTCTGACCCACGCACCGAACAGCTGTGAGCGTGGCTGGCAGTGAGTGCCACGTCTCTCTACTCGTGGCAGGTGTGAAGTCGCTCTGGGAGAATTCCTTAAAGAGATTAAGAAGAATCCGTCGAGCGTCAAGTTTGCAGAGATGGCCAACACCCTGGTGATTCACTGCCAGAACTCGGGTGAGTGAGCGGGCCTGGGGCCTCAGGGCTCTGCGGCTGCGGGGGGCGCCAGGCTCCGGGGGGGGGGTCTCCTACTCACTGCCAGAACTCGGGTGAGTGAGCGGGGCTGGGGCCTCAGGGCTCTGCGGCTGCGGGGGGCGCCAGGCTCCGAGGGGGGGTCTCCTACGGCGGCAGGTGGCCTGGGGACCAGGGTGCTGTCCTGAGGCTGCCCGGGAACAGCGCCAGCGGCCCCCCCCCAGGCCCAGGGCTTCCCGCCCCTCGCCGCGCTCAGAGGGCACGTGCGCCTTGTCTTCCAGACGACCTCATTCAGCTCACAGCCATGTGCTGGCTGAGGGAGTTCATCCAGCTGGCTGGCCGCGTGATGCTGCCCTACTCCTCAGGGATCCTGACGGCCGTCCTGCCCTGCCTGGCCTATGATGACCGCAAGAAGAGTATCCTTAGCCCCAGGCAGCCCAGGGGAGGCCACCCTGGGCCGGGAGGGGGAGGCTGCGAGCTTCCTCGGGCCCCACGCTGACCCTCCTGCCTGAGGCCTCTGCTAAGTGGGGCCCTGCCGGGCCTTCTCCCAGGGTCCTGGACACAGAGCTCCGCCTCCAGAGAGCTGGGGTTGAGGGCAGCATCCACGCCGCGGCCTTCCCAGGAGCTCAGGGACCCTGACCCGGGGCCCATGGATGGGGGGGGGGGGGGTAGAAGGCATCAGAGGCAGAAGGGGCCCTGGAGCCCGCGTCCTCCCCACCACCGTGCCACCCCTTACATCAGTGTGACCAGGCATCAAGGAGATGGCCAACGTGTGCAACCAGAGCCTCATGAAGCTGGTCACCCCCGAGGACGACGAGCCGGACGAGCCCCGGCCCAGAGCGCTGGGCCACGCGGAGAGCAGCCCGGAGGACTCCCTGGCCAAGCAGGAGGTGACCGCCAACGGTGAGTCCCCACAGCTCAGCCTCCTCCTGTGCCCTTCTCTCCGGTCCTCATCCCCTGGCGCCCAGACTGTGGCCTCTTGGCCCACGTGGACGCCCCCCCCCCCCCCCCAGCCAGCCTCCTTGTTCCCTGCGTGTCTCCCACCTCCATGCCCTCGCCTGGGCCGGCCCCTGTTCCTGGAGCCCCATTGCGTCCAGTTTCTCCAGGGCTCAGCCCAGGGGCTGCTTCTCCTGAGCCCTCAGAGCCGGTGCCTCCTCCTGTGCTCTCCTTGGCTCTATTCCTCCGAGGGGAAGCTCCCCGAGGGCAGGGCCTGTGCTGAGGCACACACAGCAGGCCCAGGCAGGGACCGAGGTACGCAGTGAGGAGACCCCCCCAACACACACACGCACACGCACACACACACGCACGTCAGAGATGGGCCTCAGAGGCGGCGGCCAGGAAGTTTCAGGATAGAGTAGCCCGCAGGCTGCCAGAGCCTGGGCCTCCCCATGTGTCTGGGGGCATCCCAAGAGTTCTACGGCTGGCCTGCCCTCCTCTGCAGCATCAGACTCAGGATGGAGAGAGCTGTCAGCTTGCTTTTGGGGGTTCGCCTCTTCCATGCCCCCATGGGGAGTTTTCTTGACAAAGATCCTGGAGCCGTTGGCCATTTCCTCCTCCAGCTCGTCTGACAGGCAAGGAAATGGTGGCGAATGGGGTGAAGTGACTCGCCTAGGGTCACACGGCTGGGAAGCATCTGAGGCCAGATTTGGGCCAGGAAGACGCCACTGAGCCGGTCGGGATACCGGCCACCTTCCCTGGGCTGTTTCTTTGCTGTTGCTCCTGGCAGACTTTGGCTCTGTCCTCATCCGTGCGCACGCCATCGGGCTGACTCGTGCGCTGGCTCGCACAGGCTGCCACAAGGTGCTTTGAGCCCAGATCTGCTGGATTCACGTCGGGGTTTGTGGGGGTCCCGGGAGCTCTTCTCATCTCTTCCTGCCTGGGCTCCCAGCGTCCTCCAAGCTGAGCAGGCCGCCAGGGGCACTGGAAGGGGTTCCAGAATTCCAAGGGAATCCACGACTGTCCTGAGCCCCTCTTAACAGAACCAGCAGGCCCGAGCTCGGCGGGCTCCCATCTGTGGCAGGGAGCACCAGGGAACGCAGAGGCCTCCGGTGTCATGTTACAGCAGAACTGCCCGCCCCGCCCACTGAACCAAAGAAAACAGCTGGAGGCCGAGCCCAGCACAGCTGGAGCATTGGTGGTTCAGTGGTAGAATTCTCGCCTGCCACGCGGGAGGCCCGGGTTCGATTCCCGGCCAATGCAGCAGCAAACTTTTGAAAGAATTTTTGTTCTAGTTCAGTCTCTCTTTTTCTGTCTCCCTTAACGTGTCACTGATGTGCCTGGCCCTCCAAAGGGAGTCTCCATTAGTAGCCCAAGGGACCTTTTCTTCCTGGAAGATCTTGGGGATCGTCCCCCTTCAGCCACAGAGAGCCTTTTAAAGCTACCCCAGAGGCCCGAGTCAGTGACGCTCTTTCCAATCCCACGCTGGGTGGCCAGCTCAAGCCCTCTGCATGTGGAGAACAGCAAAAGGATTGGACTGCAAGGACAAGACAGTTGTTAGAAGTCTTTCTACCAGCAGGAGCATTGGTGGTTCAGTGGTAGAATTCTCGCCTGCCACGCGGGAGGCCCGGGTTCGATTCCCGGCCAATGCAGCTAATTCACCTTTTAGAAAGGAAACTCCCATATGTTTTTCCACATGGCTACAATCCAGCCCAAGCCTTACCACACAAGTCAAACCCTTTGAGTTATGATTTTAATGCCCTATAAATGGTGTTTTGGCAACTCAGAGCTCAGGCACTGGCTGTGCCTTGGGTGTGGTTCCTCAGTGGGCTCACCTTTCCAGCCTAGTATGGGAACTCTTCCTTGGAGCTCTTATTGCCCAGAGAGGCCCAAGAGATACTACATGTGTAAACTAGGCTCTGGGACTGGTTGAATGAATGAACTGGCCCAGAGAAGGCAAAAACTGAAGGTCATCAATCAGGAGAAAACCCAAAGAAAAGATAGCTATTTAGAGCCTTTGGCTTCCTTTTGGTGTCCAAGTTATTGATTGAGGCAGTCATTCTGTTGAAGAAGAGGCCTCTGGGTAAGAAGTCCTTTTGGAGCTATTCCTTATTGACTAAACTTTCCCTTTTAAATTTGAGATCCCTAAACTGTAGCATCATCAGACTACAAGAGAGAGCAGTTGAGCCACTGCTGAAGTAGAGGAAGAGCTGGGCTTGTCTGTTCAAACCTCTCCTGCTGGAATTTGAACCAAGCATCAATGTCCATACCACCCCATTTTTGGCTATTCACCAACAGAGAAGAGCCACAGAAAGGAGGATTTATTTTCTCATTGGGGAACTCCATGCTAATGGGAGTTATGGAATAGCTCTTATGATAGCATATACCCTTAGAATAACATGTTCTACCTAAAGAAGGGGGTGGGGGTGGGGGGCAAGTCCTATCCCATGCATTTGAAGTACTGTTTGGTATATTAAAATTCCAGTGAGGTCAAAAATATGAATGTTCCCTTAAAGTTCATTGTCATTAGATTCCATTTATGTCAGGATATAGCTCAAAATGTCACCTTTCTTTCAGGCAGAGAGAGATTGAGCACTACCAATACCCACTTCCTCCCCCTTTCTGTCTTGTAAAGTATAGTCATCCCAAATTTCAGCCAGAATCCTAAAGAGGCTCTCCAGCTCCTCGGTGTCTAAAAAGGCATCATCATATGACAAAGGGAAAAAAAAGTTAAGATTTCTGATGTCATTCTTTTCATCTTGAGTGCAGAAAATCAATTTTGGAGGATGAATAAATTCCTTATTTTAAGAGGGAATGAGCTGATTGGCTAAATATTAGTAAAAAGGATTTGAGCTAGCCAGCAGACTTAGGAAGAAGTGGGGGGGGCATAGACTTGGTAGCGGATCTGCCCTCCAGAGACCGAAGTCCCCCTTTGGAATTCTCCTGTCTACTCAACCTTGAAAGAATAGGATGGCCCCAGGCCTGAAACTAGCCATGATCCCAGCATCCAAGGGAATCACGGCTCTCAGGAGAGATCCTAATTCTAAGGGATACGTGGCCTTCAGGCTAATGGTTGTTCTTGCCCTATTTCTAGGCTGCTTAGATGCCTCTTGTGATTCCAGCTTCAATGTCTTCACTCCAGCGAGGTAAGTCCTTTGTGCCACCTGAAGGCCCTTTTGGGGAGGGGGTAGCCTGTGTCTTTAGCTCGAAGTAGGACTTTGGGAGGAGAACCCAGAACAGTGATCATCAGAGCCTTTACTACCAGCCTGGATGTCAGAAGGGAAATGTAGGGCCTGCTTCACACTAAAGGAAGGAACCTCAGGAAATGCGGCAGAGCACGGGGGGCTAGAAAGAACTGCGGAGGCCATTGAGTCCCAGCCTTCACTTGCAGATGAGCTAATGGGTCACAGGCTATGCTAAAAGTCGACACGTTTCCTTAAGGAAGGCCCCTGTAGAGGCATAAAACAGGGCAACTCCAGAAGAGACTGCCTGTGCTTGCTACAGGTCAGGCTGCCAATCCCCCTTTCACTGTGTGTGGCACCAAATTCAGGATCCATCATAGGAGTGGGAGCAGGACAGGCTATGTCAGGCGAGAGCAGCGTGACAGGCTCACCACGCGGTGGCAGTGTTGCCACAGTGATGCCTCTGGGCTCCTTGCCATTGGAAATGGCTTGAAGCAAATGGGAGCTTTTCTCCTTTGACAAATGTAAGAAATCCACTGCAGGATGAGTGGTTTGTTGCTTGGAGGGACTTTTCCCCTCCCATCCCACCCCAGGCAGACTACTGCCCTGTCCCTGTTGGACTCTTGGAACTTTGAGGATTAGGGAAAACTGATGGCCTCAGGAATGACATTTTCTCGAGGAGAATCAGCAGCAGCTTTGCAGGGGACTTTGCCCATTCGTTTTTCTCCTGGGCGTTGGCTCTGCCCTGTAGAAGTCACGTGCTGTAAGAAAAGGGTTTCCCCCAAAGTCTGCTTTCCCACTCATAGTATGTGTCCCTCGTTAGGCCAGTCATCTTCAGTGAAGTAAGGTCCAGCCTCTATGACTGGCGCCAGAAACTGCTCGACTCTTACAACAGTGTGTGTTAAGAGTTCTTCCCAGGGCTCGGCCCCAGCTCCTGAACAAGCCACTCTCTCTGGGATGCTCTTAGCTTTCCCGTGGGGAGAGCTTTTGTCCACAGCAGCTCTGTGACCTGAGCCATACTTGGGATGTGTTGAGGCTGCCGGTGATTTTTGTCAAAGTGAGGTAAACTTCTTTCACAAGCTTATTGTCTCAAAGGTCCCCAAGGAACTTTCGACCCATTTGATGGCACTCGCTGAAGGCAACTGGTTCAATTCAAAAAGCATTTTAGACATTGGGAATATCAAGACACAAGTAAAGCCGTCCCTGCCCACAAAGACCTTCCATTTTCTTAAGGAATACACTGCCTATACAAGTGTAATATGAGGAAAAAAAGCAAGAACAGTGAATGATGAAGATCAGAAAGTTTGCTCAAGGAGGGGACACCTAAGCTGAGCCTTGAGGGAAGAGGAGGATTTGAGGTACATCTGAAGAGGGCTGGCACAGATGCCCAGAGATGGGCAGTGCAGTGTAGTGCACCTGGTCCAGGTTATCTAGTAGGTAGAGCTCCTGAAGACATATGGAAGAAGGCTAGGTAGAGAGGAGGGGGTAGACTAATTTTGGGAGGCCTTCAAGGCTTTGGCATTTGGTCTTAAGTTTTCAGACTAGGAGAACGATGTGCCTTGAGGAGATCAGTGAGGCATGAAAGGGGAGAGTGGATTGGAGAAGAGACTCAAAGCAGAACTTACTGCTCCCATTAACACAGAACTACTGGATTTCTCTGTTGTGAGGACCCTCGGCACTCGTCTCCTCCAGCTCAGAAGGGACCAGAGTCTTGGCAAAATGTTCTCTTTTGGGCTCAGAATAACTGAAAGGATCATTCCTAAAATTGCCAAGTAAGTGGAGTTTATTAAAGCCCATGGTTGCCTTTTACTCCATACCAGCAAGCACAATAGTTTTATTTTACAGGGAAGCCCCCTGGAGTGGTTTAGCCTACTCTTAGCTGGTTACCACCAAGATGGGTCTCGATGCTGAGCAGGCTTTCCTTCCTTGCCTTTTCCTGTGGACTCAGAGCATCCTGACCTCCTATTTCTACTCTGGCTGTCGAAGGGTCCTCAATTCGAGGGAGGCTGTGTCTTGCCACAGCCAGAAGCTTGTTCCATGCTCTCCACCTTCATGGCAGAGGGCAAAGAATCTTTGACGCAGATGTGAGCAGAGTGTCTTTATGGGGAGCTTGGCATTCCCAGGGCTACTTCATGGGACCCTCCTGACCCTCAGTCATGCGATGGCCATTTGCTGAGACCCACAGTTGCTTCCACAAAGGCGTAGGCTTTCCTGATTCAGTTCTAGGAAATAAGGTATTTTAGGCTGGGGGGGAACCAGGGTGGCCTTTCTCCTGTAGCCAGCCAGAACACCAGAAGACAAGGTAGTCCAGCGACTCAGAAACAGATCAGGATCCAGTTTGTGAGCTCTGCAAAAGCCAAGCCCTCGGCCATTGGGCAGCCTCTGTTAGAGCAGCCAGCCCAAGGGCAGGGATGACCTGCACATCCTCTCCTGGCCTGGCCCCCGTAGGGTAGCATCACTGCTGCCTCTCAGCTGGCCTGGGGAACCTGATGAAGAGAGGCCCACAAGGAAGCATCTCCTGATGAGCAGAGTGACACAGTGGAGGGAGGGAGGGCTGGCCACTGTGTGTTCTCAGACATGTGCACACTTGGGAGCATACATTGCTCCGAATGGGTGTTTCAGGAAAGGTAAGAGAGTAAATATTAATTCCTCTGTCCAACCCCCCTCCATGGGCCAGGCTCCTCTAATCACAGTGCAGAGCAGGACTGTAAGAATTTATTGCTGGAGGGGGGCAGCCTTGTGACTGATGGAGAGCCAGGCCTAGAGAGGGGAGGTCCTGGATTCAAATCTGGCATTAGACACTTCCAAACTGTGTATGACCATGGTCAAGTCCCTTGACCCCCATTGCCTAGCCCTTACTGCTCTTATGCCTTAGATGCACAGTACTGATACTAAGCCAGAAGGTGAGGGTTTCAAAAAGCAGCAGCAGCAGCTTTGACCAGAGGGTGTGCTTTGCGTGTGCTTGGCAGGACAGGGGACTTAAGACTGGTACTTTTCTACTGTGGTAGATAAAGATGTTATTCTTGCCAGCAGCCAAGAGCTAGCATTTCATCACCATTGTCAGCAAACTCTCCTAGACCTGATATCTTGGGGTCTGTACCTGGCTATATAGCCCAGCGTGGACTCATTTCCACGGGGCCAAAGTAGTAAGGGCTGCTTTTACCCCCAGCTGACTTTTCTTTGCAATTTCTAACAGGAAAGTCTGTTTCTGATCTTCCCAGTACCATGGTGTTGGCCATGCAGTGGTAGTGTTTGGGGGGCAAGTAGAGGTGATCCCTTGGTATGTCTCTTCTCGTGGGACACTGAGCTGATTGTCACTTTTCTCCTAAGTTCCAAACATGTACATTTGGGGACCAAACTCTTTTTTTTTTTAATTTTTTTATTTTTAAATAATATTTTATTTGATCATTTCCAAGCATTATTCATTAGAGGCATAGATCATTTTCTTTTCCTCCCCCCACCCCCATAGCCGATGTGCGATTCCACTGGGTATCACATGTGTTCTTGATTCGAACCCATTGCCACGTTGTTACTATTTGCATTAGAGTGTTCGTTTAGAGTCTCTCCTCAGACACGTCCCCTCAACCACTGTAGTCAAGCAGTTGCTTTTCCTGGGGACCAAACTCTTGGGCATAGAAAAAGAGGAAAGAACCTTTGCCTAGAAGGTTCATGGCAAAGTAGCTTCTGGTGTTCTGCCATCCTATATTCAAATATTGATGAAAACCAGGTCTCCACTGCAGGGCAGTTGTATCTTCTAAGAACGGAATAATGTTTTACTGCTCACTTGACATGCAGAATGTGCTAGGAGGAACATGTGAAAAACCAACCCTTTCCCTTCCCTTGGGAAAAAGTCAAATCTTCAGACTCTTGTGCCTTGACAATAAGAAATAGAAAGACCATATTGTAGATCTCCCCGGACCATGAGCAACGTGCTGGACCACGTAGAGCCCAGGTCCCAGCTCAGCAGAGCGACACAGCAGTTTCTGACGTTGTGCCGTCTACCAGGGACCCCCAGAGGCTTTGGGGAGAGCAGGATTCTGCTGGCAGTAAAGAAAAGGACTTAATGGGACGTGCCTAAGAGCTACTGGAGGGACTAGGAGTTGTTGGCTCACGCCAGCCAAGTTGGAAAGAGGTCACAGCTTAAAGATGTCATGAAGATAAACTCTGCCTGTGGAAGAGAGGGAGTAGAGCAAAACAGAAATCCTAATGAAATTCAAGAAATGGAGTCCCTAGACCAGCGGCTGGAAGCTAGAAATTTGGCACACACCGTTCTATTAAGGAATCTCTGAAGGAGAAGCTAAGCAGTTTTCTGTTTTCCTGGCTGGGATGGGAGGCTGCCAAAGAATTTTGGTACTTTGGGCTCTCAGATCCCAGGACCAGACAGAAGTCTTCCTTGGGGAAGATTGTGTCCATTTGCTTATTGTCCAAGCTCATTACAAGAGTAAGAACCCAATTCAGGGGCCCCACTTTCTGTTCTGTACTGCAGATCATATACCCAAACCATCATCTGGCCATCAGGGAATGGGGCCATCCACCATCACTCTTGTAATGGGCATCATGGGGAACCTCAAACCATATTAACCAGCGATTCCATTTGAAAGTCACACAGAGTGAGAGTGTGCCCTTTCACATCAAATGAGCTTCCGAAAGGCTTCGGGCAAATTAAAAAGGCAGAGCTGCTGAGTTCTCAGTGTATGTGAATAATTCAGCATCTTAGAAATACCACTTTCTGCAGGCAGCCATCTAACTGCCATGTAGAAGTCTGTGGGAAATGCCACATCCTGGGAGGCATTGTTAGTCACCTTGCTGGGAGAAACCATGTTGAGAATGCAAAGAGTAGCCCCAGCCACCAAAGCCATCTTCCCTTCCTCAGAGTAACAGTTTTAAAAGCCCAGCTCCAAATTGCCACCAGAAAGCTACAAGCCTGTCATAGTGAAAAGTGTTGAGAAATCAGATGATCCACATTCATAGCTCAACTCCAAAGCTTCCTAATTGTATGAACAAGCCTCCAAGTTTCTCTTTGCTGTCTCTAAAAAGGGAGCAATAACATTTGCAGTCACCTTATAGAGTTGTGAAGGAAATACTTTGTCAATCTGAGAGGTCTATGGAAGTTTGAACTGTTACTATTGCCGCTGTTTAAGAGAATGCTCTTCTCTGGTGGGGAAGAAAAGTGTGTCAGTCTGAATCCCAGAAAACCCAAGAATTTATGCCTCTTGTGGAGCTAAGCAGAGGCTTTCAGCTGCCCCCTCATCAGAAAAAAAGCAGACTAGAATCTTGTAGGTTCAGTAAAGGACCTGATCAGGAAGGGCAGAGGTACTTTCAAAGTCTTAATCCTCACTTTCTTGATATTGTTCTACTGCTTGATATCACTGAAATCTGGAATGAAATAACTTAGAGAGAGAGGCTGGATGGCCCTCTGACCTGAGGTTGGCTGGAGACTTTTGGCATGGTGTGTAGGAAGTTTCATCTGGCCAGTGCTAGGGAAAAGAAGGAAGTCCCTGGGGCCTGATGGCCCACTCCTTGTGTCCCCGGGTCACAGAACAAGTCCCAAGACTTTCCTGAATGTGTGAGGAACCACTGGGAATTTGCAGTGGACGGATGAGGGACCTCCCTGTGAAACATGACTCAGTGCCCCTGCACTGAGGCCTCTGGGCGTTGCTAGAGGGCCAGGTTGGAAGCTCAGCCAGCACAGGGGTTTGGATGACTGTTGCTCAGGGCTGTCTTCCTGCTTTTGTCTGCAGTGCTGAAGGGCTCCCCGTCACACTGAACCTGGACGAGATCATGCAGGTGCTGAATGGCCACCTCCACGAACCGGCCATCGGGATGATGACCAGGATCGCCGTCCTGAAGTGGCTCTACCACTTGTACATCAAGACTCCTCGAAAAGTAAGCCTAACCCTAACCCTCCCAGACCAAAAGCATGACTATAGTCAAGGCTTTTTCCTAACACGAGTTCTGGTTTGACTACTGAGTTTAAGATGGTGACACAGCATCCAGGTGAAGATGTTGAGTCTGGAGAAGAGAGATTAGGGCTCACCAGATAGGCATGAATATCATCAGGTAATGATAAGTGAATCCATGAGTGCTGAGGAGATCCCCAATAGTCTAGAGGGAGTAGAGCAGAGGACCCAGGACACCCCTAGGGCACCCCCTCCTTGGTAAGTGAGACCTGGATGAGAGTGTCACAAAGCAGACTGAGAAGGTGGGGAAGAGGAGAATCAGGAGAAAAGAGTCATAGGAATCTAGAGAGAAAAGAACAAGAGGAGAGTGTGATCAACAGGGTCAACGGGTGCAGAGAGGTCAAGAAGGATCAGGATTGAGAAAAGGTCGTTAAATTTGGCAATTAAGAGATCACCAGCATGAAATAATGAAAAGCAAAACAAGCAGAACCAAAAAGAACTTGGATAAGGCCACAGAACCAATGCTTGGAGAATAGCTTGTGAATGTCTACCTCCAGAAAAAGAACTGATGAATAGAAACACCAAAGACCAAAAAATTTATCTAGCACCATTTTGAACTAGTAACCTTGATGTAGCATTCACACACCAAGACGTGATCTACCACTAAGATAATTTGTACAGTACAAAAATTACAATTAATTAAATAATTCCTTTATGACACAACCAAGCTTTACAGTTCACGCTGTTTCCTAAACTGACTACCATAATTAGGATTTATAGTACTTTTCTTCTGTGGAAATCATAAAGCTCTGAGATAAAAGGCTTTTTATATGATAAAACTGGAACTTTAACATAATAAAACATTTTCTCTCTGCCTCTTGATCTTCTAGTAAATTAGCATGTTAATCTGTTTTCCAGATGTTCCGACATACAGACAACCTTTTCCCCATCCTTCTCCGGACCTTGTCAGATGAATCAGATGAGGTAAAGTGACAAATGTATATCACTAGTTGTTGAGCTTCTTGTGTTTTAGGTATGAGATCTTGGGGTTAAGAGAAAGCTAATATATTCATTTTCATTTTCCTCTGTTCTCATATCCATGCCAAAAATCTATGACCAAATAATTATCATCCTTATATTTGACCCAATGAATGGGTCCAGGAGCATTTTCAAAAATTCCTTTTTTTTTTTTAACATTTCCCACCATAAAGGAAAAAAGACAAAAAAAGAAAACATTTTTAGTGATAAAACAGTTTAACATTCTAGGAAGTAGCCACTTCCCTGAGGCCTTTTCTGGAAGTTTTGTAGGCTCTTATGTGAGGAGCATCTTCTTGAAAGAGGCTCTCATAAACTGAATATCTCTAGAAGTGATTTAGGGGCTTAAAATATTTTGGTGTAAGTCTTCCTTTGCCTAGTGCCTTAGGCTTGCCAGCTCTCAGGGAGGAGACAGACAGCCTTGATAATAAGCATCTTTGGGTGGAACGGGGTAATAATTTGAATTAGAATGTAAGCTCATTTTGTTAGGAATTGTCTTGTCTCTGGTGCCCGGCTCAGTGCTTGGCAGCTAGCAGCTCAGTAAATACTTGTTAATAAGAAGATCAGACGAGAGAGTAGCCATGCTACTTTTGTAGCTCTTGATTTCTTCTTGCCACCAGATGTGTATGCCGGCATTGGATTGGGGTGATCTTTTATTGGGATAGTATTTCTTTTCTCCAAAGGGAACAAGAATTCAGAGGAGAAGGCCCGTTCTGATGGGCTGAGCTTTTCTTGACCATTCTCTACAAGCTTTCTACCGACCTCCAGTTTCATATGTCCAGCTGTCTTTTAGACGTCTCAAACAGGAAGCCACACTTGGTGCATCCAAAACCAAACTCCTCTTTCCTCAAAAACCTTCTCTCTTCCTAACTTCCCTATTACTGGTGAAGGTTCCGACATTCTCCCAATTTACCCATGCTAGGTGTACCTTCAACTTCTCTCTCTTACCTCTCCATACCCAGGCTACTACCAAATCTTGTCAATTCTGCTTTTACCACCTCTCCTGACTATGTCCCCTTTCCTCTAACACTGCAACCACTCTGCTACAGGCCCTCATTACCTCAAGCCTCAATTATTACAGTAGCCTATTGGTGGGTCTGCCTACCTAAAGTCTTCAGTCTTTCCTCTATTTATGTGCCAAATTAATCTTCTTAAAGCTCATAAACTTCAGGGTTTCATTGTTACCTCCAAGGACAGGTATAAAATACTTGGTTTGGCTTATAAAGCCATTAAAAAAAATTTTTAATAAGTTATTTTACCAATTAAATGTAATAAATTTCCACAATTTCCAAAGTTATATGATCCAAATTGTCTCCCTCCCTTTCCTCCCTTTTCCCAGAAGTGGTAAGCTATTCGATCTGGGTTATGCATGTGTTACCATGCAAAACATTTCTGTATTGTTCATTTTTGTAAGAGAATAATTACATAAAACCAAAAA
This sequence comes from Monodelphis domestica, assembly GCF_027887165.1. Lineage (NCBI taxonomy): Eukaryota > Metazoa > Chordata > Mammalia > Didelphimorphia > Didelphidae > Monodelphis > Monodelphis domestica. The sequence continues at coordinate 715,875,654 of NC_077227.1, read as the reverse complement.
CCCCCAAATAAATACCCCAATAAACCAAAGTGAAAAATCATATGGTTTGATCTGCATTTCCGACTCCATTTCTTTCTCTGAAAGTAGATAACAGTCTCTGTCCTAAGTTCCTCAGAGTTGTCCCAGATCATTGTATTGCTGAAAGTAGCTAAGTATCTCAGTTGATCATTCCACAATATTGCTGTTACTGTGTATGTTTTTCTGGTTATATTTATTTCCTTCTGCATCAGTTCATTCAGGTCTTTCCAGCTCTTTCTGAAGTTATCCTGTTCATCATTCCTTACCACACAATAGTATTCCATCATGATCATATACCACAATTTGCTCAGCTATTCCCCAATTGATGGTATGTCACTTTAATTTCCATTTCTTTGTCATCACAAAAAGAGCAGCCATAAATATTTTTGTAAGTAGGTCCTTTCCCCTTTCTTATTATCTCTTTGGGATACAGACCTAGGAATGGTTACTAGATCAAGAGGTATGCATTATTTTATAGCCCTTTGGGCATAGTTCCAAATTGCCTTCCAGAATGATTGGATCAGTTCACAACTTCACCAGCAATGCTGGTGACACACTAATGTGTCTCAGTTTTGTCACATCTCCTCCAACATTTATCACTTTCCTTTATTGTCATATTGACCAACCTGATAGGTGTGAAGTGGTACTTCAGAGTTGTTTTAAGTTATTTTAATTTGCATTTCTCTAATCAAAAGGAACTTAGAACATATTGTGGTATGGTCATCGATAGCTTTGATTTCATCAGAAAGCTGCTTATTCATATCCTTTGACCATTTGTCAATTGGAGAAAAACCTTTATTCTTAGAAATTTGACTTAGTTCTCTATAGATCTGAGAAATGAGACCTTTATCAGAAAATTTTGTTATAAAATTTTTTCTTTCCTCCTTTTTATTCTCACACGAGCCTTTCCCAAATCTTGGCATTGTTGTTGGCTACGCCTGTGCCAGGAACTCTCTCCTTCCTTCTCTCTGCCCTTAGCTTCCTCTTAAGAAGCCTTTTGCAGTCTTTCAGCTCCATGCCTTCCCTCTGAGAATATCTCCATTTATTCTGTGGGCACACACAACTGTTGACCTGTTGTCTCCACCATTAGAATGGGAACCTCTTGGAAGCAGAGGTTACTTTTTTGTAAGTTTGTTTTCCTTGTATCCCTAGCCCTTAGCACAGTGCCTGGCACATAGTAGGGGCTTAATGAATATCTGTTGGCTCTTATGCCTCTCTTGGGAATAATGGGATGAGGCATGACTGTCTCCCTCTCCAAACTGAAATGTTCTCCCCCACTCCCTTGGCTTACTGGCAGCCATAGGACATGGTGCCCTGCATTGGGCAGTGGGTGCACTTCAGCGGACAAACCATAGCAGAAAGGGAGATCTATCAGCCCTGGCCCTGTCTGAGTGTGGGAGCTGAGATGGCCAGCCTGGGAAAAGGGGTCTCCCAGCTCCCAATGGAGTTAGGGTGGGGCTCTTCCCCAGATTTCCAATGGGGTTTTATGGTTACAGGATTTCTTTTCTGCAGCCTGATTTCCATACCTGCATCTCCCTTAGGAAAGGCAGATTGCCTGGTAGGGGAATGTGCTTTTCCCTTTGCTCCTCTCTTATCACTCGTGATCCTTCAGGTCTAGAGAGGTCAAGAACAAATGATGGGCTCAGTGCTGGATCTGAAGTCAGAGGTCTTGGCTCACCTCTTAACAACCTGAGTGACTTTGAGGAATATCTATGAGACTCAGTTTGTTTATCTGTAAAATGAGATGGTTGAGCTAGATGGCCATGAAGGCCTTTTCCTGCTCCAGATCTGTGATTCTTCCTATCTCCCTTCCTCCCACCCCTTTTCTCCCCAGCCTTTCACTGTTGGCAGCCTGCAAGCCCCAGATAGACAGCCTGTCCAACTGAAATGACTCATAATACAGTCAGGTCCCTCATTTGAATACAAAAAGAGAAAGAATATTGCTGATTGATTCCTTTCCTAGCTCTCCAGTGGAAATAGCTGAGTTTTCAGAGTCTTTTAAATTGGGCTGTTTAATCCCATCCAGCTTTCTTTTCCTTGAAATTGGTTTTTTGTGTGTGTTTGAGGGGATCAGGAGGAGATTCAGTGCATTAAACAGCTCTCTCAGATTGCTTCCATGGAAATGTATTTGCTGAAATAGCAAGTGTTTTCAAGGCTCTGGGGCCTATCTCTTGGTGCCCTGATGCAGACAGAACCGGAGTCATCTTTCTAGGGTGATTGTCCTGGTCAGAGGCAGAAAGGAAGAGAAAAAGAATGGGGCAACAGAGGAGGGGGTGGAGATTTTCTGGGAGTATTGAGGCCCCCTAACAATTAGCTGAGCCTTGGCCCAGCTCGTACTCCATGGTCTTCCTCCCCAACTTATCCTGGCTAGCCTTCCTTTGCCATAGTTGTAGGTGTCTGTCTTTCCAAACTCCTTAGATATTTGTAGCCTTCGCCAGTGGGAAGCCTAATCAGTGCCTCTCCTCTGCATTGACTGGCCTAATCGTGCCTCTCCTCTGCATTGAGGTAGGACCACCTCAGCCATCCCAGACTTCATGGGAAGGAATTCCAAGGCTTCTTTCAGCTATTGCAAACTTTTATTCCTCACTTTCTGTGTGCCAAGCTCTGTACTTAGTACTGGGGGTGTAAGACAAAGTGAAGCATCTCTGCCACCAAGCAGCTTATAGTCTAGTGGAGGAGACAGTGTGTTCATAAATAAGCATATCCAGAATATATACAAAAAGAAGTCAAGAGTACTGGGGAACAGTATCTGGAAAAGCTTTAGCAGGGGACTCTTGAGCCAAGTTTTGAAAGAAACTAGGTATTCCAAGAAGCACGAGGTGACGGCGCCCCCACCCCCCAACATTAGAGGCATGGAAGTTAGGAGTGGGAACATTGTGTTTGAGAAACCAGAGGTGGGCCAATATGGTGAGACCATTGAGTTTGAGGAAGGGATGGGTAGGAAGGCTGGAAAGGTTGAAAAGTGCTTTAAATATTTGCGCAGCCATGGAGTTTAGATTCTGTCCTAAAGGTGATAGAGTCCGTGGAGTTTAAATAGGCAGGTGACTTTAGGAGAGCCACCTCGATGGCTGTGGGAGTGATTGATTTAAGCTTATGTTATCTTCTCTGTCCCTTCCTCAGAGGAGGTAGAAGATGATTGGCTGCCATGTGTTCAGGTTTAATAACCTGAATTAAGCTTCCCTTCAGCTTTTCTTCCAGGTTAAATTGCTCCAATTTCAGTCATCTTTCTTCCAGGAAAATGGTTTTCAACTTTTTTTTTCCAAGTTCTGTTACTAAAGTTCATCTACATTCTCCTGGTCCAGCTTAAATTTGAATGACAAGAATTGCACTTGAGTTAGGGCTGGACCTTTGAGGGGTTTTTAATTTAATTTAATTTTTTCCACCAATTACATGTAAAAACAGTTTCCAGCATTTTTCAAAGATATAGAGTCTCAAATTCTCTCCTTCTCTCCTTCCCTCCACCCCAATCCTGCACTACCTTGAGATGGTAAGCAATCTCATATAGATTTTACATGTGCAGTCATGTTAAACATTTTTCCATAGTAATCCTATTGTGGAAGGAAACTCAAATAGAAAAAAAAAATTAAATGAGTGAAAAAGTTTGCTTTGGTCTAGATTCAGACACAGTTCTTTTTCTCTGGAAGTAGGTGTTATTTTTTTTTTGTCATAAGACCTTTGGGATAGTTTTGTATCATTGAAAATACAGCTGAAAATAGCTGTTATTCACAATTGTTTGTTAAATATTCTTGTCACTGTGTACAATGTTCTCCTGGTTCTGCTTATTTCACTTTGCTTTAGTTTGTAAGTCTTCCTTGGTTTTTCTCAGCTCTCCTACTTGTCGTTTCTTACAGCACAATAGTATTCCATTATAATCATATACTATAATTTACTCAGCCATTCCCCAATTGATGGGTACCTCCTCAATTTCCAAATCACCCAAAAAAGAACTGCTTAAAATATTATTGTGCATAAATGTCCTTCCCCTCTTTTGTTTTTTTTTTAACTCTTCGGAATACAACCATAATAATGTTGTTACTGAGTCAAAGGTATTACTGAGTCATACTGTTTTATAGCCTTTTGGGCATAGGTCCAAATTGTTCTTCTGAATGATTAAATCAGTTCATAACTCCCCTGACAATGCATTCATGTCCCAGCTTTCCCATATCCCCTCCACATTTTTTCATTTTCCTTTTCTATCATAATTGCCTATCTGATAGGTATGTGCTGGTACCTCAGAGTTATTTTAATTTGCATTTCTCTAAATAATAGTAATTTATAGCATGTTTTGCATCACTATAGAGAGCTTTAATTACTTGTCTGAGAATTATCTGTTCATATCCTTTGACCATTTATCAATTGGGAAGTGATTTGTATTCTTATATATTTGACTCATTTCTCTATGTATTTGAGAAATGAGACCTTTATTAGAAACTAGGAAAAAATTTTGCACCATTATGATTCTGTGTATTACTTTCCATCCTGTTTACCCATATTTAGTTTCTGACCTCCACCTCCCCCAATTTGCCCTCTTTTTTGTCAGCTCCACCCCCCTTCTCTTATCCCCTTCCCTGTCTGTTTTCCTGTAGGGTAAGAACTTTCTATACCCATTATTATGTATGTTCATCCCTCACTGAGCTAATTCTGATGAAAATAAGGTTTACATGCTCTCTTTCCCACCTCTTCCATCTTCCACTCCACTGTGAATGCTCTTTAATGCCTCTTTTATGTGCAATAATTTACCCAGTTGTATTTTTCCATTCCCCCTCCTCCCAATGCTTTCCTCTTTCTCATGTCTTTATTTAATTTTATTGTTTATATCATTCTATCATATTCAACTCACATCCTCACCTTCTGTTTATACTTCTTACTGCCCAGATAATGATCAAGTTCTTTGGAGTTATAAGAATCATCTCCCCATGTAGGAATGTACACAGTTTGAATGTCTTTTGATTTCACTTTCCTTTTTACCTTTTTATGCTTCTCTTGAGTCTTGTATTTGAGAGTCAGATTTTCTATTCAGCTCTGGTCTTTTCATCAGGAATGTTTGAAAGTCCTCTATTTCATTAGCACCTGTTTTTTCCCTTTAAGGATTTTGCTCAGTTTTGCTGGGTAAGTGATTTTTGGTTGAAGTCCTAGCTCCTCTGGTTTCTAGAATATCATTCTAGGTCTTCTAGTCCTTTAACATAGAAGCAGCTAAGTCTTGTATATCTTGATTTGTGGCTCTGTGATACTTGAATTGTTACTTTTTGGTTGCTTGCACTATTTTCTCCTTGATGTGAGAGTTTGGGAATTTGGCTATAATATTCCTGGGAGTTAACCTTTTGGGATCTCATTCAGGATATGATCAGTGGATTCTTTCCATTTTGCCTTCTGGTTCTAGAATATCAGGGCAGTTTTGTTTTGTGCTGTTTTTTTTTTTCATGAGTTTTTGAAAGATGATATCTAAGCTCTTTTTTCGATCATGGCTTTCAGATAGTCCAGTAATTCTTAAATTATTTCTCCTGGATTTATTTTCCAGGTTAGTTGTTTTTCCCATGATATATTTTACATTTTCTTCTATTTTTCATTCATTAGACTTTGATTGTTTCTTGATGTCTCTTGGAGTCATTAATTTCCACTTACCAAATTCTGTTTTTTAAGACATAATTTTCTTTTTTTCTTTTTTTTTAAACCCTTATCTTCCATTTTAGCATCCAATACTGTGTATTGGTTCTAAGGGCTAGCAATGGGGGTTAATTGACTTGCTCAGGGTCACATAGCTGGGAAGTATCTGAGATCAGATTTGAACCTAGAACCTCCTGTCTCTAGGCCTGGCTCTCAATCTACTGTATTGACTTTGTTGTCTTCTGAGTTTGAATCTTCCCTGTCACCAAAATAACTTTCTATGCTGTTTGTTTTTAAAGCCTTTTCCTTTAAAAAACTGTTAAATATGAGCTCTGTACCTTTCATGAAGGGAGCACTATTACAAGCTTCAGGTTCCTTGTGCAGCTGCTTTCAAAGCTGGCGCTGGTGTCTGCTGGTGCTGCTCCTCACCCTGGAACTTTGCCCCAGGACTGTGACCTGGTTCTGTGTATGGACAGTACAACCCAAAATGAGCATAGAGCATAGAGACCCCTGACCCCTGAAATCATCTTCTGAGCAGGCATCAGAACCTCCCTCTCCCCACATGTGTGTGGCTGAGCGGAAGTATCCAAGGCCTGTTGCTATGGTGGGGCCTGCCCAGGCACACTGTACTTCCACCTCCACCTCAGCACGATAGATATCTCGTGCTGGCTGTCGAAGTTGTTTGGGACTGAAAAATGTGGGCTGTGTGGGAGTTACATTGGTCCGGAATTTGTTGTGAAGTATTCTATCATAGCTTTTTGGAGGATAATTTGGTAGGAATCAGATGGATCCCTGTGCCTTCTTTAGGGCTAGTAGACCTTTGGAAGAGGGTTTCTCTCATCAGGGTGACACTGGTGAGACGAAGCAGAGATTTGAATCTGAGCACTGGAGGAAGTGGCACTGGGCAAACAGGACCTGGACAGCTGAGCTCTGGGCTCAGGCTGCAGGGTGAAGGACTCTTTAGATCTCACCTTCCCTAATGTCCTCCGTTGCCTGTCTTCATTCTTCGGGATGGCTCCTTCTCCACTGCCACCTCTACCTGGCTTCATCTGAAAAAATCTCCTTGGTCAAAGGCCCATCGTTGGGCCTCCTTGCACCCGTCTGTCAGCAGGAGAGCCAATTGCTTGTTTTTAAGGGAAAATGTAATTTAAATTTAACTAGTGTCCTAGGTGATACTATTCAAACAAATAAATGAAGCCCATATGGCATGGCTATTGGGACACATATGTTTGGGCCTAATCTTGCTTTTCTCCTGTCATTGGCTGCTTGGTTGAATAGGAGTCTGGTAGCTTTGCACACAGTCAGCGTTTGGTGAATATTTGAATGAATGGTGGTGTTGGTGGGGCATTGATGGTATTACTGCAGCACTCGGCTCGATTATTGCCAAGCAAGTGTGAGTAGCTGGAGGACAGGACCTGAGCCTTCTATACCTTCTAAACCCCAAAGGAGGTGCTTCAGGGTACCTCCTGAGTCCCTTGGCTTCCAGGTACCCCCTGTAAGGTGCTATCCCAGATTCTCTTCTCCTCCAATCCTAGAATTTAGGGCTTTAAGAGATCTGAGAGGTCCCTCGGCCTGAATCCCACCTCTTGGGAACCCCTTCGATGACCTCCCTGGCCTCTGATCATCGTGATTGTTTCACAGCTTCCCTGTAGAGCCCCAGTATCAGTCCCTCCAATATCAGGACGGTCTAATGCACATCTGTCCTAAATCCTGCCCTTGCAGCCCATTGCCACTAATTCTGTCAGTAACCGGGAAGCGAGCCAGGCACTGTTATCTGAACTGTCTGTGGAGAAGAGACGATCTTATTGCATCTGTGCAGATGAAATGGACTTAGAGCGGCCCTCCCCTTTCACAGGAAAACTGGTGGAGGTCAGAGTCTCCACCCTTTGTTCTCTCCAGCACCCTTCCACTTCCTGTGTGCCTGCTCTCCCAGCCCGGGCTGCACACATACAGGGTGAGCTAGCTTACTTTGGGCCAGCCGCTTGCGGCCTTGTCAGCGGGGCCCTCATCCCAGCATAGCTCCTCCCCCTGAATCAGAGGGCATCCAGGGAAGAAAGAAAGAGGGTGAATCCTCGGACTTCCATACCCCATCTCCCCCCAGTCGCCAGATACTTCTCACACCTTTTTTACTCAAAAATGAATCTTGAGAATTCTACCCCAAGCTGACACGACTGATCAGAAAATAGATTGTCCTGCCGGGCCTAGATGTCCATCAAGGCCATGACAGTCTCTAATGTGTGTTGTAAGCAGGACTCTCAAACTTCACAAGGATCCCCATGTTTTCCCTAAACTCCTAGAATCCTCATCGAGAGCAAAATCCCCAAAGAACCACCCATGTCCCAAAGTGGAACTCCTGGCTTTTTGCCCATGAGTTGTTTGAAAACCAAGAGGCTTCTCTGATACAGTATGCTAAACGTTTGTTGAGTGCCCCATGTATGTAAGCCCTGGACTGAGCACAGGGAGTGGGGGGAGTGGACAGTCTAATGGAAGAAGCCAATACACGAGAGGAAGCCACGGGGAGGACCAGGGGCCACTAGCACAGGAGCAGAGCAGCTGGGGGCAAATGAAGAGATGGCTGGCGTTTGGCGTGCTCTAAAGGGAGGTCACAAATGAGTTTTTTCCTCCACCCTCCGATCACCAGGGCAGAAGCAGTGGAGAGCACTGGTGGGGTTGAAGTAACAAAAGCTGAATCTCCTTGATGATGAGTTTCCTGCTCAAGGCCGCAGCTTTCAAACCAAAAATGACTCAAAGCCAGTATCTAAGAGGAAGGAGCAGGGTCTGAGAGATACTTGCTGAATTAATTTGACATCAAATTGTAGCTCCTATTCTTTAGCCAGATAGGATGTCCCTCTCTTTGAGGAATAGTTTGCTTCTGTTAGGGAGGATTGGGCTTTGGTTTTGGGGCGTTGTTTTTTTTTTTTTGATGGTCTGGGTTCCCTGGGGGAATAGAACTGAAAAATTAAAGAGGGAATAAAGTCTTGCTCACAAGGTCAAGGCCAGTGATGCCATGCTGTGTTGCTAGGCCAAGACAGCAAGCAGCCTCGTTGGTTGAATTATGAAAATACCTGTTGTAATGCCATTCAGTACTGGCCAGCATTCAGCTGGTTTGGGGGAATAAGCATCATCTTGTTTCCTCTGCCTCAGGAGTCGGGTCCCATTTTCTCTTCTCAATCTCTTGCTTTCTTCTTTCACCTTTTACCAGGTGCATGAATGGCCTTCCAGAAACTCCAAATATATCCTGATTCTCTGTTCTCTTCCCAAGGAACCTTAGGGCTCTTGTCTAGGTCAACCAGGCCTGTGGGCTGAGATCTCAGCTTTGAAGGCATTTAGGCTATGGTAACAGGGGACTTCTGATCAGGGCCTCAGCCCAGGGGGAAGCCCTCCTCCTTGTTCTTTCCTGATGTGGACAGTGCATCCAGGAGCGTCCCAGAGACTCTTTCTTCATTTATCTCTCTCTGACCCAGCCAGGGCACTTCCTGTCTGTGAGATGAGCACGTTCATGGATTAGCAGGCTTGAGCTCGTGACTAGCCGAGTTCTCAGATGGTTGCCATCCAGAACGAGAGCACATCCCCTCTTGTACGTCCATAGGCTCCAACCTCTTGTGGATGCCTGGTGTAGGATGCAGCACAGTGTCTGAAGGGGTGTGTCCATCTATACCTTATGAGAAGTAGAATAACCCCAGGAGAGGGGCGATCCAGACCAGCTTGGGGGGGACACCCTTATCCAAAACCACAGTCACTCCAGGGCCTGTTGGCTCCCATCGAGCATGGGCTTGTTCAGAGTTGGTGCGCCATCTGGTACATGGCCCTGTTCACAGAGGAAACTTCCTTTGTGCCGTGATGGTCTTGTGGGTGGATTCTGGGCACCCCCAGTAAATAGAGGTTCACAGAGCTTGCTCATTTGGGAGCCTTTGGCCTTTCTCATTTCATTCCATTCTCTCTTCATTTAGTTTTCCAGACATCAGTGGATCATGGGAGTGCTGGAGTTGGATATATAAAGTTCAGACCAGCCCAGCTTTTTAACTTTGAGGAGGAATAATAAATGTGTGGCCCAGTGATAGAGCACCAGGTCAGGAAGACCTGAGTGCAAATCCAGCCTTGGACATGGACTATCTGTGTGACCCTGGGCAAGCCTCCATTTCCTCATCTATAAAATGAGCTAGAGAAAGAAAGGGCAAACTACTCCAGTATCTTTGCCAAGAAAACCCCAAATGGGGTCACCAAGAGTCTGAAATGACTGAACAACAGCCACAAACAAACCTGCAGGAAAACCAAGTGTCCTGGTTCTCATTTGCATCTTTGCCCCTCACCCTTGGGTGGTTCTGTTCTTGGCCAGACATTCATCATCTCCCTTCTTGCCTCCAAATACATACTTTTCACTTCCTAAGCTTGGTCTTTTCTCCATTCACCCTCCTCTAACTATTCCAACTACACCCAGGCTTCCCCACCACCAAAAAACATCTAGATTTCTTTAAATTCATCTGCAGCAAAGGAATCTAAGTGGAGCTGCCATGTAGGGAGCACTTTTAGGGTCCGTGAAGCTCTTCCCATCTGATCCAACCACCGTGAGCTGTTATCATCCCCATTTTATAGATGAGGACAGGCTTGGCAGGTGTCCAGGGGTGCCCATCTAGTGAGAGGCCCAGCTCTGCCAGACCCTAAGGCCTGCATGGTCTTCCCATCTCTCACTGCCTCTTCTAGATTATCCCGGCTAGCCGAGACCTCCCGCTCTCCCCCCACAGGCAGCGAAGGGGAGCCTGGGAGTGCCACCACCTCGGTGTCTCGGGAAGTGGGCCCTCGGCTCTGACTCCTTTCAGGGAGGAACACGCATTGGCTTTCCCGGCGTGTCTTGATTGGAGTCCTGCCAGGAGGCTGGACACGTTTGCTCATTCTTGGCTCTCCCTGAAACTTCCTTTAGGTCGTTCTGTTTTTCCCACTTCTTTGGCGTTCTGAAAGAAATTCAGAGAAGGGGCTGGGGGTAGAGAGAAGGGAGGGAGGAGGGAAAAGAAAGCCAGTAAGCAAGAGAAGGAAAGTGTATTCCAGTCACAGCCCAGCAGCCTTCCTCCCAGTGAATAGCCTTCGCCCCTCTGCCTGGGATGTGCCCAGATTCCCAACCACCCAGGCGGCAGGGAGGCAGCTGTCTGACCGGCGGGCGCCGCTAGGGGGCCAGAGAGGACTTAGGGAGACCCCAGCGCTAGGGAGAGCCACAGGCAGGGCCCTCCGATGCACGACGCGGTGGCTTGGCTCCCTGCTCCACGGGGGCGGTGATCGCAGCCCCGCTCACAGGGGCGAGAGGGTAAGGCCCGTCTGCAGCCCACAGCCATGGCCTCTTCCTTGTTTGATTTCTTCTTGCTGAGCGAGGCTTGGCCTCGCTGTGACTATCGGCAAATGTAGCATTCCTGCCCTGTGCAGAACCCTTTGGGTCAGCCCTGGGAGCTGGGGGACAGGGGGCCCCCCTCCAAAGGCTTGGTCAGTGGGAGGAGGCAGATAGGACGGGGGCGTGCATGTCACTCATGGCACCCAGCCTTTCTAGAGCCCTTCAAGGCTGGCTCGTAACAACCTGGAAAGAACCTGTTGTTTGTCCCTGCTTCTCAGATGAGGAAGCCAAGGCTGAGAGTCACCCAGCTAGGGAGCCTCTAAAGCAGGTCCAGCATTCTCTCCCAGGGGTCACCTAGCGGCCTCTAGTGTTCTTCAAAGTCTGAGGACATGGGATTTTAGAACTAGAAAATGAAGGCTTCAGAGAGGGGGTGACAGACAGCATTTCAGCTGGTTCTTGAGGAATAGGTGGGAAGCGAAAGGTGCTGGCACCCCAGGCATAGAAAATAGCATGGACAAGCTTTGGAGGCAGGAAAGTGCCTCCCCATGAGGGGGAGCTACCCAGTCGCCTCATGTTGCTAGTGAGGAACTTCACGAGAGAGATGGGTATGAGGTGAGGAAGGAAGTACCACGTTAGGGCTCTCCTTTTGGTCTTAGAATTGATCCTGTGTTTGGGTTCTAAGGCAATGGGGTCAAATGACTTGTCTAGGGTTACACTGCCAGGAAGTGTCTAAGGCCAGATTTGAACCCAGGATCTCCCAACTCCAGACCTGGCTCTCCATCCACCAAGCCACCCAGCTGCAGCACATCCTCAAACCCAGGCCCAGCCACGCCAGAACAGTGCTTTTTCAAGACTGCCCCAGAAAGCTTTGAGCCAAGGCATGCCCTGGAGAGGGCATTCAGCGGCACGGATGGGGAGGCCAACTTTCCAGGAGCGTGTTGTCCGCGCCTCTCCAGCCTCCTGGGAGGGAACGAGAATTCCTGCTAAACCACATCGAGAAGTGCATTTTTGGTGGGTCAGGAGCCCACCAGCCTTGTGATGTCCCCTTGTCAGAGTCAGCAAGCTCTTGCCCACAACAGACGCGTCTTTCCTGCCGCCGAGGGACTCGGGGCCCCTAAAACAGAACCGTCTCGGCCGCACCGGTCCTTCTCCGTGCAGGTGCTCGGCCGAGGAGCCCACAGCCCTTCCAAGGGCTATCCAGCGGTGCGGGCCGGTTCTCTCCCTCTGCCTCAGCCCAGCCCTAGCAGGCCGCTCGCTGCCTCGCTCACACTTTCCCTTGCCGTCCTTGTTGGACGTCCTTGCCTGCATGCTTGTGGTTTCTCTTCAGAAACCAGAATTTCTTCCAAGTTGTGCATTGGGGTTTTTTTCCTTCTCTTAAAATGGCCAAAAGCCGGATTGGCATGAATTTCTCAGGCAACTTCCTGCCCCTGGACAGAGCCAGGCCATTCCCTGGCCCTGGTGCCTGGGAACTGCACATGGTCAGACCGGGAGCAGCGTTCCTGGCTGACGCAGCGTCCCCGGCCTGGGCCTCGCCGTGGCACTGTGACTTGGGCAGAGCCTTTCTCCAGGAGATCCTCAGGGCCCAGAAGCCGGCCTTCCCTCCTGGTAACTAGGTGCCCGGTGCCCAGGAGACAGGGTGGCCTCTCGCCCAGCCAGCTGCCTAGTAACCTCTGCAGCTGGCCTGTGTACACAGCAGCCTCTCCCCCCGCTGAATGGAGAACCCTACGAGGACCCCCTCGTTCCCAGCGTTGTGGCCCTGTTCAACACAGGCTGCGATGAGCTTTCGCCTCCCCTCCCGCGAAGAGATGGCTGCCCATGTTTACGGCTCCAGCCTTTGTTCAGGGGCACCGTAAGACCACTAGGAAGTGCCCGTTTCATGTGCGGTGCTCACCAAAGGCTTTCAGAAGCTCATTTAGAAAGAAAAGCCTGAGATCCACATCTCCGCGTGTGTTCCAAGCCGGGCCTCGGAGAGTGGAGGCATGAAAAAGGAATCAAGACCTCTGTGGAATAGATTGCTCTTAGCTTTGTTTTCTGAAATAGTTTGATAACTACATTTCAGTAGAATGGGTTTCCTTTGGAGTCCTGTCTATCGTATGCATCTTAGGGCCTTGCTAGGTGGCTCAGTGGATAGAGCACTAGACCTGGAGATGGCAGGTCCTGAGTGCAAATGTGGTCTCAGTCACTTCTAGTTGTGTGACCCTGGATAAGTCTCTTAGCCCCAGTTGCCTGGCCCTTACTGCTCTTCTGTCTTAAAAGCAATACTTAGTCTCAGTTCTAAGACAGAAGGTGAAGGTTTTAAAAAAAGGGGGACCAGGATGCAGGAGACAGTTAAGCATCCCTGTAGTGTGGGTCTTCCTCCATGTTAGACAAAATCATTTCCTCCCAACCCAAGAAACGTCTCCACTTTGTTCCTGAAATCCAGACTTTGTCTCTGAGAGGTTTTGTTCCTTAGCAGGGAAGGGAACAGGGAGCTCTGGAGCGGATGCTTGGTCTGGGTTGCTGGGACCCACATTGTATGCACAGGGCTTCCTGAGCCTCGTCCTGCCCGGCTGCCCTTTCCCAGGCCTGATGGATGGCCAGGGCCTGGGGGTCTGATCACTACCATCTGTGGTGGCCTGTTTGTTTTGGGTAACCAGGGCCGAGGCCTCCAGCCCTCTCTACCAGATGGGCCTACATTCCTCCAGACCTGGGGGGGCCCTCTGGGCCACTTTCGTGTCGACTCAGGAAAGGAAAAGCTCTCTTCCTGTGAGGGCAATGGGGAGACATGGGGGAGAGTGAGCCGGGAACCCGCGTAGCCTTAGAGCAGGCTTCCCGGTGCCTGGATCACACTAGTCTTCATTCACCTGCAGGAGCTGCCTTCTGCCTCAGAAGCTCTTCGGGGCAGCGTACAGGTCCTGGCCTCTCCAGAGGAAGGCCTGTGCTTTCTACAGAGCTGGCTGATGGCTCCACTTAACCTAAAGGATTGCCTTCCCCTAGAATCCTCCTTACCAAGTAGGACTCCTTCCATGGCCTCCGCTGACATCCCTTCCTTCTGTCGGACCCCCAGTATGTCCCTCGGGGGTAGCCCTCTGGCCAGCAGGTCCCTAGAAGCTCCAGGAAACAGCTTGATTATGAGGAGCAGCTGGGGAGGCGTGGAATATCCAGATGGGAAGACGTGTTCTCGGAAATTGGGGGGCAGCTGTGTGGCTCCGTGGATAGAGCACCAGGCTGTGGTGGGTAGTGAGGGTCCTATGTTCAAACCTGGCCCCAGACACTTTCCAGCTGTATGACCCTTGACAAGTCATTTAACCCCATTGCCCTGCCCTTCCTGCTCTTCTGTCTTGGAATTGAGACAGAGGCAGATGCTAAGGATTTAAAGAAAAGAAGATCAGGATTCTAGTTTAGGACGTCCCCTAAGGGAGCGGAGAATCCTCGCTCACTCTGCACCCCCCACCCCCCCCTTTTACTCTTGCTGTGCTCGGCTGCTCCTCGGACCCAGCTTTGCTCCCTAAGCCATGGGAAGGCCAGAAGTGTGAGAAACCTTTGCACCCCCCCAGGCCTTTCCCCAGCTGCTTTGTCACTGTGCTTTCCACTGTGCTAATGGCCACCCCTCCTCGGAATGAAGGGACCCAGCTGATCCGGGCCTTCCTAACACCCAGCCTGTTGCCATGGCGATGGCAGGCACTCCTGCTCCTGCAGAATATTGCTTTCTTGTAACCTTCCTCCCTTTTCCCTCTTTCACACACAAAAAGAAAGCACAAGTGTTTTATATTCATTTTGCAAATGGCTGTGCAGCGCATACTAATTGTCTGGCTTGCTCCTGACTTCCCAGGGCCTTATCCAATTCCAAGAGCCAAGGCCTCACAGGAACACCGCAGCCTAAAAGGAAGCCAGGCTAGCCAGCCACAGAGACGTAGGCAGGACCCCCTTTTCTGGAGGTAGGAGTGCAGGAGAAATGTACCATGACCTGATCTGCTCTAGTTGGACCCTGGTTCCCCCAAACCCTTTGCAGCGTTTCCTTCAAAGAGAACACTTTGTGCTAGTCTCCTTCATAGGGACTCGAGGGCTGCCCACCTCTGAGGCCCACCCTAAACGTGGTGATTCTGGGGTGCTCAGGACAGAAGGGAGCCATGGCCGGGGGGACTTGCTGGTGCTTCTTAGCTCTCCCACTGTCAGGCTCCCCAAAGAGAGGGGAACATAGATGGAGGAAGTCACTGGTCGGGTGCCAGAGGCTCTGACCGTTACTGCTGGACTGTATCGATTTGCAGGATCTCTCCAGGCGGATGCCCATCTCCTCTGGTCATGGACCTTCAGCCAGGGGAAGGCCAGGCTGGACAGCCTCAGACCGATCGTGTGCAAACTTCCTGAGTGCAGAGAAGGGCATAAGCCTGAAGCGGGTGATAACAATTTAAGAGGCAGCTTTTGGGCATCATCCTCCAGTTGCCCCTGAGATGGGGCAGGTAACCTAAAGACTGCCCTTTTTAAACTCTACGTAATGGTTCCAAAGCAGAAGAGCAGTAAGGCGTAGGCCAATGATGGTGAACCTCTTAAAGACCACTGAGGACCCAAACTGCAGCCCAGACAGGGGAGGGAGGAAGTGCTCCTCCTATTAGACTGCTGGGCCAGGTCATGTGAGAAATGTCCTCAGACACACATGGAGAAGAGGAGGGGAGCAGCCTCCTCCAGCACACATGCCATAGGTTCACCAACACAGGACTAGGCAATGGAGGTTAAGTGACTTGCCCAGGGTCACACAGCTAGGAAGTGTCTGAGGCTGGATTTGAACCTAGGACCTCCCATCTCCAGACTGGCTCTCTATCTACTGAACTACCCAAAGACTTGTTTTTGATGTCTATATATAAGAAGCTTCTTTGAGGTTACTTTTGGAACCCAGTGTCTAAATTTTGTATTTTAATTATGTAGTCAAAATTTAATTTGCATTAATTTACCAGATACTGGTGTTAAACCTTTTTAAATAAGAGAATTACACATCTGAGCCTATGCCACTTTTCTGATTGTTTCCTCTAGATTTGTTTGTGTGATCCTGGAGGGGAGAAAGGACGGGCTCACACAGATTCAGTCCTGGGGAGAATATGGGCACTAAAACCCTTAGAGGCTTGACACTGTCACTGTTCAGGCCTGCATTAGACAGGGAATTACTAAGTGGGCAGGACTAGATGCAGTAGGGTGTCTTTTAACATAAGACTTTCATGTCAAAAGTAAGTGCCTTTGGAGCAGCAAGGTGGCTCAAGATGGAGAACCACACCTAGTGACAAGAGGTCCCGGGTTCAAATGTGGCCTCGGACACTGCCTAGCTGGGTGACCCCTGGGCAAATCACTTAACCTTGATTGCCTTATCCTTGCTGCTCTTCTGTCTTAGAACTGATACCAAGACAGAAGGAAAAGGTTTTTTTAAAAAAGCAGAAACCTATTAAGGCCCTAGCCTAGGCTAGCCATTCTCTTTTGGGCAAATGGCCACCTCTTGGGGCATCCGAGGCTCTGCACTCAGCTCTGTGTACTCAATGAATTTGGTAGTGACCAGTTAATTTATTGCAGATTACCTGGTCCCTGCTTTTCCTAGGAACCATTGCCATTAAGCAGAGGAGCCAGTCCAACAGGAAACATATTAAGCCCCTGCAGGGCTCCAGGGACTGGGCTAAGCACTGGAATGGCAGTACCTCACTCACAAATGCCAAAGAGATACAGATACAGACATCACTTAAGCCCATCTTCTGGTCAGCTGTTTCCCCTGAGTTTTAGTTGATTGACTTTTTTCATGGCTGCATACTGATTTGCCTGATGGGTGCTTGGTCGCCTCAATTCATTGGCCTTCAAGAAGAGAGTCAAGGGAAGCTCTAGGCAGCTAGCTCTGGAGACAAGTCAAGTAGCTTGTGCCTCACAGTTTGACTTGGAGCGCGTCACCTCCCTTCCTGGTGCTATCGTTGTCCCCCTTTATAAAATGAGGGAAGGAGAAGTGTGCTTGTTCAGGAAGAATAAGTCGTTGCTATGGGCCAAGGTCTTCTCCACATTTCCCGAGCAGTCAGGAAACTTGGAGGTAGCCATTAGCAAGGCGATGGCATCTTGTCCCATAGCACAGTGATCCTCCTGGCTTGCTTTCTGCTTCCTTCCAAGGCCCCTCTCATCCCTTCCATTCCTTTTTTCTCCCGTCGCTGGAACACAGGGCATTCAGTCCGTTGGCTGCTTTTCCCAGTGGAGAGCTGCGGGCAATTATTTACCATGTTTGTGAGCACAGGGACCTTCCCTGTTTCTCCAAGTCCTTGTTTTGCCGATTTCCAAGAGCTCTGAAACACTTTGCCATAGCTTTTGGCTGTCATATTTCCTGGTGCTGGTCTGCTGGTATTTCATATGTATTTTGGGGTTTCTAGGTGCCCCTACATCCACACGTGTATTTTCATCGATTTCACTCTGAATTCATTTACTGAAAACAGAGTAAAACTCTGGACGTCTCAAAGGAAAGGAAATTATTTGTCATCTAGGTCAGTAGTAAGTGGATTTTAGGGAAATGCATTAATTCTCTGTCCAGACTTGTGGAATGAAAAACTCTTCCTTCTCCTCAGCTCAGTCTGGGAAGGGTTGGATTTCAGGAGTGACTGTTGTAAGAGGAGAAATCACTTGGTAAATTGTTGAAGAAAGTACCCAGGGCTGCTTGGAGAAGACTTGAAGGCATGAATCGAGGATTTTTAAAGAGATGTACCTGAAGGGGTCAGGCGGGGCCTGAGAAGGAGATATGGATGGGGAAGATCCTGGACTTGATTCAGAATGTGATACGGCTTTGAGGAGTGGAAGACTCCCAGGAGCAAAGGGACAGTGGAGGGCTGTGACTCGTGAAAGGGGCAGTCACTCAGAAAAAAAGATGCATCATTATGCAGCTATGAGTGCAAGTCTGAGCCTTCAAGGGCATCTGAGCATGGGGCAGGATGGTGGAGATGAGACAGACAGCCACATCTTTGAGCAAAAGGAGCACGTTCTGACATGCCCTGGAGACAGACTTGCAGTGGCCAGTGCTGGTTCTCCTGCTAGTCCTGTGGGGCTCAGCAGCAGATAGCCAGGCCAGGGTCTTGTCTCCTCTACATAGACATCTGTGCCTAGTGGGAAGAGCACGAGGCCAGAGGGACTTGTTTCAGTGGGGGCCGAGTTGAGATCAGCTCACGGAAATGGTACGCTTACTCCTACAAGTGCGCTGGTCCTTGATGAAGATGAATCTTATCACCAGCTCAGTGTTCACAGCTTCACTCTACCCTGGGATCCGTTCCGAGTGCCTCTCCTGGGACAGTGGTTGCCCTGGCAGGTCCCCTCAGGATGGACAACTCCAAGTTCAGGCCTAACTTTGGGCTTTCCTTTTAGGACCCAAAGGAATAGAGAGAAAGCAGAGTCCCAAGCCTGACCGGCTACTAGGGAGTGATTTTTTTTTGGCCCAGCAATTCACAAAACCATTCACTAAGAAGTAGAAAAGTTGTAATTTTTGTTAGAAGTGGAAGCATTGTTCAAGTCAGTGAAATCACAGATCTTTTGAAATGTTATAACACCAAGGAGGAGAGCCCAGGCCCCCATACGCTCCTCAGGCTAGGATTGGACAGGGTTGGTTGGTATGGTTTTATCAATATTGTGGTCTAATTTCTTTTTAAATGTCATTTTTAATTGCTTTTTATCCCAATTCTCTCTGCCTTCTCTCCCACTCCCCAAGGCAGCAAGCAGTAGAAGTTTGGTACATGTGCCGCCTATATATACATATTTCCCTATTTGTCAGGTGAAAAAAGACACATCCCACATTCAAGAAAAATCTCATGAAGGAAATAAAGTGACAAATGGCATGCTTTGATCTGCATTGAGTCCCATCAGTTCCTTCGATGGCCGCAGATGGCCTTTTTCATCATGAGCTGTTGGAGCTGGATCCTTGCATTGCTGATAATGGTTAGGTCATTCACAGTTCATCATCATTCACTATTGCTGTTACTGTGTACAGAGTTCTCCAGACTGCTCACTTCACTTTGCATCACTTCATAGAATCTTTCCAGGTTTTGTTGTGATCATCTTGTTTGTCATTTCTTACAGCATGGTAGCATTCCATTACAGTCAGACACCACCACTGGTTTAGCCATTCCCCAGCTGATGGACATTCCCTCCGTTTCCAGTTCTTTGCCACTACCAACAGAGCTGCTATAAATACTTTTGTTCAAGGAGGCCCTTTCCCCCTACCTTTGATCTCTCTGGGATGCAGATCTAGTGGTGCTATTGCTGGCTCCCTTTGGGCATGGTTTAGAATTGCCCTCCAAGATGATTGTGGCATAATTGCTTAAACAAAAGGAGAAACTGAGGGAGAAAAATGCTACAAAGCATGGCACAAGGTTTACCACATGCCCATAGGATTGATGCCTTAATAGCCACAAGGAGTGACTTGTACAGAACTCACAGGAGTAGCACCTGAAGTCTAAGGCCTCAGGCCATTGATTCATCCTCTTTTCCCTAGTGCCACCCTGATTCTTATCCAAGGAAGAGGGCAGTGAATTGTGGTTTGGTTGATAATCTTCAAATCTCAAGATCCACCCTTCAATAAATTAGGCTATTTCTCTTTCTTATTATCCACCATTGCCTTACATTCAAATAACTTTTCAACTGCTTTTCCTTCGTCGTTCCAGAGGGTTCTCATAACCAACCAAATTTATCTATTTTGTTCACCTTCCCCCTACCTTAAAAACTGATTTTTAATCTTGCCTATCAAGCTCTTCCATAGTCAGAGTTAAGCCTTCAGTTTGTGAAGGGGAAAGGGTTGCCATATAAGCAATTCCCTGGCTTGTGCATGTTCTGTTCTGTCCTCCCAGAGGCTCTGCTTTAGCTTTCATCCCCTGCTATTCTACTTCTCTCCCTTAAGGTTATCCTGAAGGACCTGGAGGTTTTGGCGGAAATTGCATCATCCCCTGCAGGCCAGACAGAAGGTCCTGGCCCCTTCGACAGCCCCAACGTGCGGGTCAACCACTCAGATCTGCAGGTGCCCACCTCTGGCAGAACCAGCCTGTTGGGTCCCCCTGGTAAGCATTCTACTTGGGTTGGCATTCCAAAAGAAGCAGGTGTCCGTGCCTATCTTGAGGGCCTTGACAATTCAAGTATTCTCCCCCCAACACCCCCAAGCAGAACAGTTTACTGGACTATATCATTCCTTAGCCTTGGAACTCTGCCAGCGTCTGAATAGAGGGTTTCTCAGTCATAAGTCATCAGTAACTTTCCTTTTGATGATTTCTCTCCCCTTTGAAGGACTGCAGATAGACAAAGACTTCTTCTGTTGCACTCTTAATTCCATCTCAAATGGTAGGAGATGAGAAAAAGACTTTCTTCCCTTCATAACCTACCTTCCTCCATACCTGGACAAATCACTTTTGTTGGCAATGAGCAACACTCTCAAATTATAAAACTAAAGGGCTTAGCATAGCTTTTTCCCTGAGACTGAATCTGTTTTCTCAAATGAACTCCAGGCCAACTGGGGACTCGGGGCTCCCTGGACAAAGCACCTGTCCCTCACCCTGTACTGAAATGGTGGCAGGGACAGACTCTCCTGTGTACTTTAACCAAGGAGCCTCAAGGCCAAGGGTGCCCTCAGGTGCATGATGGCCAGGCTGAGAGCTCCTTTTTTCATTAAAATCTAAAAATAGTGGATGGCATGGCAGGCAGCCCAGACAGGAGATTGGGATGATTCAAACAGGATGCTGGAGAACAAACCGGGGTTCGGGGTAGGAGGCTGAGGGAACAGAGCCGACTTGGGGGTGTACCTCACCTTCCTGTTGTTTACCTCTTGTTTCCTATTCAATGTAGAGGATGATTGTTTTGTTTTTCTCTGGTTTTTAAATAAGTTTTGTTTTAACTTCTATTGTCACATTTAGATTAAGGCACTTGCAAAGGTGGAATGGGGTTAAATGACTCTGTGTCTACCTGACTGTTCAGCACACTGCTGAAGAAGAAGAGTATTTGGACCTCCCCAGTGACCTCCCCACCCCATCTCCCTCCCTCTTGCCCCGATGTCTGCACTTCACCCACTGCTGCTCCTGAGGCTTGAGTTGATAGGGCTGTGTTTTTGTTTCTGCTTTCTTTACTCTGCATTGCCTCATGGCCATCTTCCCGTACTTTTAGGGTTTCTCCAGATGTCTTATATCTTATGGCGTGATACTCTTCTTATATTCAGTAGCTACAGTGTGTTCAGCCATTTCCCAGTGGATGAGCACATATTTTGTTCCCTGCCTTTTGTAATATATATATTTATTGCAGGCAATGTTTTTATACAGGTAGGTTTGTTTCTCTGTCAGTCACCTGCTTGGGAATTAATCCCAGGAAATGGGGTCAGAAGCTTTGCATATTTTTATAGCTCTTGTTGTTTAATTCCTTATTGCTTTCCCAAAAGGATGTACCAGTCTCCAGCTTCTAAGCAGTGTAGTTCTAGGTGCCTGGGTCTGCCCTACCTGTACCAGCATTGGCTTTTCTTTCATTATCCTGCCAGGTGAATGCATGTTAAGTAGAATCTGAGTTATTTTAATTTACATTTCTTGAATTATTAGAGATCTTGAATATTTTTTTCAAGTGTTATTGATCATTTCTTTCTAGCAATGTTGTCCCAACCCCTTCTATCATAGGCCTCTGTCAGGAGGGGACATGAGCCTGGCATAATGCCGACGTCAGTGATGGCAACCCTTTTAGAGACCAAGTGTTCAGATTGCAATCTTCATGCCACAGTTTAGTCCCCTGCCTTACCCCCAGACAGGGGAGTGAGGAAGCATTCCCATTGGGCTGCTGAGCAGAGGGGTGGGGGAAGTGAGGAATGTCCTTGGGTACATTGGAGAGGAGGAAGGGAGCAGCCCCCTCTGGCACAAGTGCCATAGGTTTGCCAACGTGAGCCTAGGATATCTCCAGTGCTTCTCCTAGGGTAGTGTCATTTAATGGGGGAGCAATTGTCAGGATCTTTGGATGTTGATCATATTCTCTTTCCCAAATGATGACAGTGTCATTGTGGTGATTACTGAAGGCTGGAACACCAATGACACAGAGGGAACTCTGAAAGGTGCTACCTTAACCCTGTTCTACCAAGGCAGGCTAAGAACCTGAGGCATTACATTGAGCTTGGCAGCAGTTTCAAGGAGCTCTCCTCTTCAGGAGGTTCTAGTAACAAGTGCACAGGGCTTGAGGTCAGGTCCCCCTCCTAGCCATGAGACTATGGACAAGTTGTTTAACCACTGGGAGAGCTTTGGTTTCTTCCTTTGTAAAAAGGGGGTGATACTATCTCTCCTCCCTGCCTCATAGGGACATTGAGGAAAATATGTCCACAAAGTGTTATACAAATATGAACAGCTATTATTGACCTTGGATTAGGATTCTGGAGCTGGGACCCCTTCCCTCATTGTTTCTGTACTAACTGACTGGCCATAAAGAAGTCTTCATCGGGAGAGAGGGGGACACATAAAGGAAGAAAATGAAAAGATTTGGGGCTTACCCCAAATAAATATTGCTCCTTTCTTTTTTGCAGAGGAGGATATAATCAAGTCCTCTTGCTCATCCTTTTCACTCTATCTGCATTTGGTCTCCATTTCCCACCCTGACTTCTCTTTCTCACATTTCCCCAGGATACAGTTGTTTCCGTGCCATTAAACTGGGCTTCCTTTAGGCATTCAGTAACAATGCTCAGGAAAGCAACATCTTACTTCCTGAGTCCTTGTTCAGATTCACTTCTCCTCTGACAGACCATCTTTTTTCCTTCCTCTCTCTTCTCTCTCCACTCCCTATCCCTAGCAAAGATAAGGGCTGGGCTCTGCCTTGGCCTCCCAACTTAAGACTGATGAATGGAGTAATTTGTGGAGTGGTTCTTAAACAGAGACGAGATGTTGTCCTGGGGATCAGAGATCTGCCAGGTGTCATCTTCTGCATGGTGGGAAGGGCAGGGGAGAGAAGAAAGGTTAAGATTGAGAACTCATAGTGAGTGGAGAGGAGCAGCAACCAGGAGGAACATCCTGTGGGGGAGGCCAGGGAAGAGGACAGTACTTTCACATCAACACCTCATGTCTCCTTTTTCCAAGAAGTATTTATCATATTCCCTGATTCTGAGTTACTGAAACAAAACTTTATTTGAAAGCCAACAGTCAAAAAGAGCGCCAGCCTCAAAACTGACCTGAATGCTACCACTCTCTTACCGAGTCACTCCTGACATCCTGGGGAGCCTAGTCTCCCCATGTCTACAGCACTCCTTCCTTTCCACAAAGGAGACAATCTTCAGGAAATGAGTGGTATGTTCTGAGTCAGAAAGCTTCTGACTGCATTGAAGGGCTCACGGATACTGTTTTTCTTTAGAATTAGGTTATATGCCAACAGAGGCTCTGAGGGGGAAATGGCATTTTTGAGTTTTTATTTGTTTGTTTATTTTTAAACCCTTTCCATTCTTAGAATCTATACTGTACATTGGTTCCAAGCAGAAGCTCAGTAAGGGTTTGGCAATGGTGGGGCAAGGGGTGGAGGTAGGGGGTTAAGTGACTTGCCCAGGGTCACACAATTAGGTAGTGTTTGAGGTCACATTTGAACCCAGAACTTCCCATCTCCAAGCCTAGTTCTCCATCCATTGAGCCACCCAGCTGCCCTCACATGTTGAGTTTTTGAACTGTCTTGGCCTAGATGTTCAGGGAGAAGATGGGGTGAATATCTTGGGACAAGTAGGGCCTGGCAGATTCTTAGACCTGCCTTATTTTTGGGTCCTTATTGTCTGAATGAGGAAGGTGGCTCTGAGGAGGTTATACCGAGGAATTGGAAACATCTACTTTTGGCCCAAGTGCTTCTAGAACGTGGAATGGGTAAAGTTTCAATGGAGACATGCAGAGGGGACTCTGCCACTCTAGCTGATTCCAAGGCTGTCGGCCTGGCAGAGTCCAGGATATACTTTATTCTTAATTCACAGAAATGGTAAAATACACTGATCAGGAGGGAATCCCAGTCTGAAAAGAATAGGAAGGCTATTCTCCAATGCATTCTAGTCAGCTGTCACTTATTGTACTCACCTGACTCGCCCTCCCCCCTAAGAAGTTGGGGGCAAAGGCCCAAAGAAGCAATATGACCAACCTAAAAGGAATCAGGCAGCTATCACAATAGACAAAGACCCTGGCCCTGGGCCTTTTGGGCCATCTGGAAGGTATGGGGGCCATGATCTCAGTATAGGGGACAAGCCAGTGGCTTGAGGTTTGAGGTGACCATTTAACCTAGAAGCCCTGAAGGAAGTAAACAGTTTCCTCTCTGGACAGCCCTTTCTCGGTTTATTTCTCAGACTGATGAAACGTGCTGGTGGTGGGGGGGGGGGGTGTCTTTTCTGCATCTTGTTCTTATGGCATACATAAACCAGAAGCCACAAGGCCAGACCCTCTTCCTGTTTGGGGAATGGCTTCCCTCCCATTCTCAGGAGCATAGCTTACAGTCTAAACTCTGCTTTGTTGCTTCTTTTTATGTGTTTGATTCCCTTCCCTTCCCCCATTACACATTGACAAAGAGATGTTCTTTTCAAGTAGGGGAAATGATGATATTTTATAGGAAACTGAATGTCCCTCCCTTCGTGTTGAATTGGAAATCCAAGACTTAGTGACACAGTGATACGGAGAACATTGCATATGGGGAAAAAAGGTAAATAATGGCCTGGCCTCAGTATGACCTTGTCATGACTGCTGGGGGCCAAGAAGCAGGGCTCCAAATATGGCTCCTGTATGGGACTTTGTGAACGGAGGTGATGGTCTGTTTGGCCATTTCCCTTGGCACTCTCTCATCCTGTCTATTGGTGATGCTCACAGTTTGTGGGGCCAACAAGAGGTGATGGTGGGTGGTACCACGACTGCTGAGACAGTGACAGAGACCATATGCTGCTGCTCACAAAGATGGAAGGGAGGTGGCAGGGGGGCTTGTCCTGGTATCTTCTGTAGACTTTTCCAGCTCCTGATTCTATGGCCCAGAATGAGGAAAACTTGTCGGGTCTGTTGTGATTCAGCTTCTTTCTGTAATTCCCTCCCTCCCCTTTTCCATTTGGTTACTAGAGGGTGGGAATACATTGCTAAACACTTAGGAGGAGGCAACATTATTCCTGCTGGGCTCCTTTCTCAGTCCCCTAACAGAGCCACAGCCAAAGTGTATCATCTTTTTGATCTAAAGATGTTCTTTGTCTTGTCCGTCCTCTAAGTGATCCAGGACACTTCTCTGCTATAGGAAAGATGGTGGCCAGGGCACCTGGAAAGACGGAAAGACCCAGATTGGCAGGATCTTCCAGTTAGGGCCTGTTTACTGGACTGGCCCTGTCAACAGGGGCAAAAAGAGGTCATGCTAAAGCCAGTCCTCCCCAGAATATTCATTCCACTGGCTTTTTTTCCCCTTCCTACCATAGAACCCATTTCTCCTAGAAGGTGGGTGCTGCTCTTGATGCCAGACTTCCACCTGTCCCCAGGCAGAGCCATGCAAAGGGAGCTGGGGAAGCGTCCTTCCCTCCCCAGCTGTTTCCTAAGCCCTTTGCAGCTTCCTCCCGCATCCATGGTGCTAAAGCAACATTGGCCTTCCTCCTCCCCATCTCCTTTCCTTTGATGCACTTGGCTGCCAGCCCTCCTTCCCTGCAACAGCTGTTTTCTTGGGACAGGCTGGTAGGTTTTCTTTATCAGTTAGAAATATTTCTATTACCCATCAACTCGTTTCTTACTATAAAAGCTTCAGCCAAGGACCTGAGCTGGATCAAGTTAGATTGCCCAGGTTGGATGTCCCTATGTTGGGGTGACTCTGAGGGGTGTCTAGTACATGGGAAAGTGGCCAACCTCTGGAGCAGACCCCACTTGTATCTTAAGCTCCCTTCTCCACCCTGTGCCAGGGGATTGCTTCCCTTCATGACTCTGTTGCCCCCCATTATAAGAACCCGTTTCCTTCCTGGTTTGTCCCAATCATTGTGGGTAGGAGCCAGGAACTGGGAACCAGGGATAGATAGAAGGATCAGAGCCCAGGAAGGAGGAGTTTAAGTTTATAGGCTTTAAGAATTAAGCACGTTGGTAGTAAACATTTTGAAGAACGTTAAAAATGTGCCACAGACACAGTTGGAAATTGCTGATGCCGTGTCTGGATGCATTTCTTCTTCCTCCTCCACATCCCTGGGCAGCAGGTCTGGACTCTCCTTCCCCACCGGCCTTGGGGCTGGATCGTCCGTGTCCCAGCAGGGGAGGTGGATGGAGCAGGGGGCCATCCTGCCTTAGAACCGAGCTAAGTGGCCGACATTTTTACATCTGGTTTGAGTCAACTCTAACTCGCATTGTATGTAAAGAACAGCTATTTTTATCCTGACATGTGAGGTTCCTTCACGTCATATCCACAAAATGAAATCCAAAACATCCCCGAGAAGGTTGTTTGTGAGACATTCTGCAGATTCTCATGTCGCCACATCAGGTTTCACTTAGCCACATCTGCAGAACGCGGCTGGACGAGAGCTCCCCCCTGCATCTGTCTGGCCTTCTCCTTTGCAGCCCCGGCCTGTCCCGTGACGGCAGGGTTTCCTCTCGCCCAAACTGAAAATGTGAGGCTAAGGAAGACGCTTGTTAGGAGCACTTTGGGTTCTCCCAAACTGGCTGATCTTCTGCCTTCAAAACAACATTTTCTAACTCTTCCACTTCTCTTAATACCTCGTCCTCTTCCGCGACTTGCCCAGGATGGCTCCCAGCCCACCGCCCTGATCTCCCCCAAGCCCCCTGTCATTATCGTGGCAGCTTCCTTGCCGGCGCTGAGGGAGACAGAGTTCTTCCTGTAAGGGCTTTCTCTGCAGGGATGTGCTATAGCCAAAGGCTCTAGGTTTGGTCGAGAGTCCTCTATAGCTCCCGATGCCCTTCTTGGCCCCTCCAGACGTACTCTACGTATTGAGGCAGGAGAGTTGGATATTAGAGACCTTTTAGAGGAGAAGCTGTAGCTAGAGGGGAATGTGCCAGAGATTCCTTCCAGTGCCCAAGTTGTCTTTAATGTGTTCCATTGTGCTTACACATTTGTCCCGTCCCCCCCCCTCCCTCCCCACCCCCAGCTACCTGGGGGTGATTGGCTGCCAGGGAGGTAGTTTGGAGAGTAGGTTCTTTCGTTGTTGCTGTTACTAAATCTTGGTCTCCCTTCCCCAGAGTCAGGAGAGCCTGGAGAATGATGGGGCATTCCTTCTCACTCGCCTGCTCCCCAGCTCGCCTTCCCCTCGCCACTAACCTCGCCTTACGTTTTCTAGGGGACGTGTGCTTTTCCCAATTCTCTTGTCGGTGACATTAACTCTGCACTTGGAGTCTTGGCAAAGGCTGCTTTTTATGAGGGCAAACTGGGCTTTTGCTCAGCCTTCTTAACTCTGCTCCATGCTGAGCACAGAAACAGCTTCCCATCTGCTACCCCAGCCTCCAGGCTCAGTGATCATAAGGCCTTTTAAGCTTATTCATGAGCTCTTGGCTCCAAACCCCAAATTCCTACGTCCTACCTGACGCTTGGAAATGTTGCCTTCCACCTCCGAGCAGAAGAGCCTGGAGTCAGTTTCCTTCGCTCTCTTTTTTAGGGGTAGCTCTAGTCTTCCAGGGGTTTTTGCTCAGACCCTAAGAGACTTATTGCTACCTCACCTGCAGAAAACAAAGTTTAGACAATAGTTCTGAATTCCTATTTGGGAGAAGTTGAGGCACAGCTCAGAGCTTGGTGTTCAGCCTACCTCATGAACCAAGTTTATGGGTTTGGTGTTTTAACCTTCACCTTCTGTCTTAGAATCAATACCAAAGCAGAAGAGTGATAAGGGCTAGGCAGTGGGGGTCAAGTGACTTACCCAGGGTCACACAGCTAGGAAGTATCTGAGGCCAGATTTGAACCCAGAACCTCCCATCTCAAGGCCTGGGTCTCCATCCCCTGAGCCACCCAGCTTCCCCCTGGGGATTTCTTAAAAAAAAGAAATGAGTGTGAGAATTTGAATTAGCCAAGAGGTTTTAAAACATGATTTTGCCTTCCTTTTTCTTATTCCTTGAAATCCCTGCCTTTTTTCTATCACTCACACATTCCTGGGCCACACTCACCATGGTCTTTGCCCTCGGTTTGGCTAGTATGGGAACAGGGGGGCCCAAGGAGAGTCAGTACCTAAAAGGTGTCAGGGATTCTATTCCAAAAAGGCCCAGACTCTTCTCTTCAGCCAGGCTGGTTTGCCTCTAAGCGGGCTGGTTCTCCTACCTAAGGGCGCTACAGGTTGAGTAAGTCACATAATCTCAGGTTGAACAGAAACTCTGGGTGTGCATGTGCTCTAGCCGGAGCCCCCCAGCAAGCTTAGAGATATGGGTGCTCACTCTAAATCCTGCTCTGGAGGCTTCTCGCAGAGAATTTCAGAAGTTCCTTCAGGACATCCAACCTGTCTATAAATTCAGTAAATTCTTTAAGTTCAGTAAATCTTTACTAAGTACCACTGAGGAGTATAAAGACCAAAAAGAAGCAGTCCTTACCCTCAAGGAGCTTACATCTTACTAGGAAATAGGCTGTGCACACCAATAAGTATAATGGGGAGGGGAGTAGTTGAGAGCCAGGCCTAGAAACAGAAGGTCTTAAGTCCAATTCTGGCCTCAGACACTTCCTAGTTGTGTGACCTTGGGCAAGTCACTTAACCCCCATTGCCTAGCCCTTACTGCTTTTCTGCCTTTGCCTTGATACTAAGATAGAAGTTAAGGGGAAAGGGGGAAGAGAGAAAAGAGCAAAGGAAAGATCAGACCAAGTTCTAGGAGTATTTGAGGGGGAAAGGAGCACCAATAGTAAGTGGTAGTTGGGGAAGGTGTGGCATGGGTGGGAGCACCTGAGCTGAACTTGGGTTTTAAAAGGCTAAAAAGAAAAGGAAGCCTATTCCAGGCCTAGAGCTAGGAGATGAAATATTAAGTTCAGAAATGAGCTATTGGGCCATTTGGGCTGGAATATAGACAGGCTGAGGGAGAGTAATGCGACCGAGACCTGGAAAGGTAGTGGAGAGCCTGATTGTGAGAGGCCTCTCCTCACAGACGCTTTGGGATATTCGGTCCTAGGAGCAGGAGAGAGCAGCTGGTGGTGTCTTAGCATGAGAATGACATAACCAGACCGATGTCTCAGGAAGCCAGTTATGGCATTTATGAGAAGAACGGATTGGAAACAAGAAACTCGAGGCAGAAGGAAACCAAATGAGATGAGTCCCAAAAAGAAGCGCCCCACTAGGGCCTGCACTGGGCTTGAGGCTATGTGAAAGAAGGGCTGGAAGAAGAGATGCTTGAAGGCTACGCTAGGAAGGACTTGACAATTGGTTAGAAATAGGGACTAAAGGAGAAAGAAGAACCCAGATGACTTGAGTCATGAGCCTCTGTGGCTGAGAGAATGGTGGCTTTCTCCACAGAAATAAGAAAGTTTAGATGAAGGATAGATTGAAAGAGTTAAAACGATGAGTTCAGGGGACAGCTAGAGGGCTCAGATGGAGAGCTAGGCCTAGAGACAGGAGGTCCTGGGTTCAAATCTAGCCTCAGAGTCTCTCTAGCTAAGTGATGCTAGCTAGCCACCCATTGCCCAACCCGTATCACTCTTCTGCCTTAGGACCAATACACAGTATTGGATTCAGACAGAAGATATGGGTTTGGTTTGTTTTTTTTTTAATGATGAGTTGCATTCTGGGCATGTTGAGTTTGAAGTACTGAATTGTAGTCAGAAGGTCCCACAGGGCCTGCCCAGTACAGGAATGCCACAGGATCTAGAGACCTTCATTGATTAGTGACCACAGTGGGTGCAGCTAGAGAAGAAAAGGCCTAGTACTGAGCTTTGGGGAACACCTCGTCAAGTATTCTCCTCTTAAGTGTTGGTTCTGTGTTGTGATCCCTACTTAGACGGATGACCTGGAGGTTTTGTAACATCCATTCCTAAACTCTTCTGGCATTGATTCCAGCTCTGGATTCTTGAAAACAAAATGCCAGGGATAACTGCCAGACTTGGTGGTGCTTGTCAAAGCTTTGGAATCATCCAGGCCAACATGATCTAAGTCTCCTCTTTAGCCAGAAGAGAAGCATAGCCATTCTCTGATCTCAGAGGAGAGATCCAGTCTCTTCTGGGAGCCCAAGGCAGCCATCATGGTCTTGGTATGGTGTTCCAGTGCCCCATGATCTGTGTCACACCGAGGGGGCTCATACAGAGCATTTCTGATATTTCCTTGAAGTTACAGGTATGAATCTCCTGACTCAGAACACAGCCCAGCAGCTTGCTAACCAAGTTAGTAACAATGCTTGTCAGGGAAAATTTGGTGAGAAAAGTGGTAGTAGCACCCACTGCCAGGCTTTTGTGGGAACAGAGGACCTACGTATGCCAAGGTCGGAAGGCATCACAACCATCAGACCAAAGCTGGTGGTGTCCAGTAGGATGGCGAGGATGCTCCTAGCCATTGCTCCCCAACCAAGAGCTGTCCCGACGATGACCAGGCTCAGTAAACAATAGAATTCTCAGTGCTGTTCTTCTACATGAATAGTGACAGCAAGGAGAAGAGAAGCTCTTTCCACGAGGTGCTCATAGGGAATTAAGGCATTGTGTTTTGTAACCATCATGATGTGGAGGCTTGAATAACAGCCACATTCCTATAGTGCTCCAAGGTTTAGAGAGGAGTGTACACTCTCCCCGAAGCTCCCCGAAACAGCCTGGAAAGTAGGTAATACACGTGCTATCCCTGCTCTTACAGATGGGGATACTGGCTGAGAGGTGGTGACTTGCCATGGTCTCACAGCTATTAAGTAGCATCTCTTCCTAATGCCCTGCAAAGGCACTCAGCACCTCTGTCATGGAGGAGATAGACTCCTGAACCGGTCTCTGCAGAGGAGAAATCCTTCTTTGGCTAACACCCAGGTGGGTCCCATTGTTTTTTGGAGTCTGGAAACCCTTGATGAGCATGGACCTAGAATGCTATGGGAGGAGATCCGGCTCCAAGAAAGTGCCCTGCAGAAGACCTTCCAAGTTCATTGTTTTTATGTCTTCTCACACATGCTACTAGGTGTCTGTGTGTATATGAATACGTGCATCTATGGGTGCCAGAAAACATACTTTTTAATTGCATGGACCACATATAACAAAATTGGCAGCAAGAAGGTGGGAAAAGCTAAAGAATGAATACAAAATTAGGCTGGGGGGGAGGGGCGCACAGCTGGGTACCTCAGTGGATGGAGAGCCAGGCCTAGAGATGGGAGGTCCTAGGTTCAAATATGGCCTCAGACACTTCCCTGATGGGTGACCCTGGGCAAGACACTTAACCCCCATTGCCTAGTCCTTGCCACTCTTCTGCCTTGGAACCAATACACAGAATTGTTTCTAAGAAGATAAGGATTTAAAAAAAAGAAAGAAAGAATAAAGAAATTGGGCTATGTTGGAGTAGCTTTATCCTAGTGATTCCCCTTCTAAGGCATCAGCCTCAACCAAGCAGAGTGTTGGGTTAACTCCATGAGCAAGAATGTGACATTTGATACTAAAAATTGTGCCCATGGCCAAGTAAGTGAAGAATGTTTACCTTTCTAGGCACCTAATACTTAATATCCCACATGTTTCCTCAGTAGGGATCCCAGGATATGGCCTTCTTCATAACAGCAAGTTAAAATGGAGCCTGCTCATACCTCCCTGAAACTTGTACTGAAGAGAGTGCTCAAAGACATCCTTTAGAGGTCACCCATGGAAGCAGGAGGCCCTGGTCAGGATTTTTCTTAGGGCAATTATCAGGAAACATTCTTCTTCTAATTAGATCTAGCCTCTTCCTCATGTGGAATTTTGAGAGGAAGTAAATAAGTGAAAAGCCTGCCAAATTGATGGCTTCCTGGAGAGATGGATTTTTCCTGCTGGTTTTTCAAAAGTAGACTCTAATGATCTAAACTCAAGTAGACTCCTTAATCATATACATTTGGACCATTTTTCACGTCTCTTAAGATTTGTCCCCTTCTCTCCACCTTCATGACTCCCCAAGTCCTCATCGCTTCTTGTCCATACTGTGGCATCAGCCTCCCAACAGACTCCAGGCTTCTCTCCTGTTATTTTTCATCCAGTTGCCAATATGGCCTCTACAAAGCCCATGTGATATTGTTGCCCAGCCTATTTAGGAGACGCTTACTGTTTCTCTGTTGCCTCTAAGATAAAAGGCACTCTCAGCTCCGTCCCAGCCTGCTGTTCCAGGCCCATTGCACATCCTTCCCCTTCACTCACTCTTCATTCTCATCAAACTGACTGATTCATCACTGGATATCCCTTCTCCTTGGCTTGGCACAGGTTGGCCCCCATGCCTGAGTTGCATCATCTTCCCCGCTGCTTCTTAGAATATTGAGCTTTCTTCAAAGCTCAACTCAGCAGCCTAGCCCTACTGTCCTCGTTTCCTGGCTTGTTGGCATTCTTTTCTTCCCCCTCAAATCATCTTATAAATGCATATCTCTTTATACGATGTCCTCTCTCCCTGTTCCCAGAACAACAGAAAATTCTCAGAGGCAGGGACTTTATGGTATTGTCTTTATTGCCCCATTTAATGCAGTGCTGGTGCTTAATTAATGCATGTTGTCTTTTTCGATTATAACATTCAGTAGACCATCATGCATATTCTTCATATATGATGCAGAGATCAAATCCCAGGAGTGTGCAGCTTCCTAGGTAGAACCATTGTATGGGGAAAGAAACCAAAAGGGTAGAGTCTGCTGGATTTGGATGTCTGAGATATTCTCTGCTTTGCATGTGTTTTGATTATGTAGAGCAGGGGTCCCCAAACTAAGGCCCTGGGGCCACATGCAGCCCCCTGAGGCCATTTATCTGGCCCCCACTGCACTTCCGGAAGGGGTACCTCTTTCATTGGTGGTCAGTGAGAGGTCACTGTATGTGGCGGCGCTGCAGAGCACGGTGTCGCTCACATACTACTTCCGGTGGCATCATCCTTTGTGTGGCGCCTTGTTCTGAGAGTAACTGAATGAGAACGAGGCGCTATGCAAAGGATTATGTGGCTGCACAATGGAAGACGTCAGCATGGTGAGCGGTGATCTGGGGGAGGGGATTCCGCACTGTGTATACTGCTGCCCAGTATAGTGGTGGCAGTGATGGGTCTGTGCAAGGTGTGACGGGCCCATCACAGCCAGTGCTGCAGCCTCCGCTATCCCAGACAGCGGTACACAGATTTGTTTGGTTTTTTTTTAATAGTCCAGGCCTCCAACGGTCTGAGGGACAGTGAACTGACCCCCTGTATAAAAAGTTTAGGGACCCCTGGTGCAGAGAAATAAATCCCATCCCACATCAGAAGCACAACCTCACTTCCAAGTCCAAGCTTATTTATGTTCCTTTGTCCTGGATCCCTGTCTCTTCACTTAAAAACTGTTCAAGTCCTGAGTTCAAATGTGGCCTCAAGGGGAAGCTGGGTGACTCAGTGAATGGAGAGCCAGACCTAGAGACAGGAGGTCCTGGGTTCAAATCTGGCCTCAGATACTTCTTAACCATGTGACCCTGGGCAAGTCACTTAACCCCATAGCCTAGCCCTTATCATTGTTCTGCCTTGGAATTGATACTTAGCTGATTCTAAGTCAGAAGGTAAGAGTTTAGAAAGGTTAAAAAAAAATGTGCTTAGAGCCCTTCACTTTAGGGGCTTGAGGGAGGGCGTCCTAAAGCATAAGGGTAAAGAACCACCCTGTCCATTATACATTCTGCTCAATAGCTATATTGATTGGGAAGTACCAGGGGCAGGAGTGAGGAGCTTCACACCAATAAGGCCAGTATTCTTGTTGCATTTGAAGATAAGCTCCTGGAGGACCAGTGAGACAAGCTATTACATGCTTTGCCTCACAGTGAGCCTCTATAGAAATTGTTCATTCTAACAAGGACCCCATTAGCTAGAGTCCTGGGCCTGCTGCTTGGCCAACAAGGTTCTCTACAGAGGCTGGATAGATTTGAGCCTCATTGTAATTTCATCTGACCCATGGGACAAGCAAATGTTGCAGATATTTTTTGCAGATTGCAGAGATACAGCAAGCCTTGAGAAGTTTTTAGCAAAAATACTCTAAAAGGTCACCAGTCACCAGTGGAGCCATAACTCCATGGCCTGTCTGTCAATCTTACAATCATTTATTCAGTCCCTGCCATGTGCCCTGCATTGTGCCAAGCACTGAAGACATAAGGACAGAGTGAAAAGGTACCTGCCTACTCAGAATAAGCCTCCATTGTAATGGGAGAGACAGCTAGTACGCATAAAAATAAAGATAGCCTAAATCTAGACAAAGGATGCCAGTAGTGGTTGGGGCTTTCAAGAAGGGCTTCATGAACAAGATCATGTCTGAGGTGCATTTTAAGGGGAGATCGAGAGGTCTGGTCTATAAAGGAGGAGCAAAGGAGCATTTCACTCCTGGGGGACAGCCAGTGCAAAGGCTCAGAGACAGACAGTATCATGAATACGGAACAGAGAGGCACTCAGTTGGACTGGTCTGAGAGTGCAGGAGGAAGAGAAATGTCTAGGAGGCTGGAAAGAGGTTGAACCAGGCATCAAGAGGTCTTTAAAAGCTAAACAAAGAATTTTAGGTTCCATCCTGGAGAGAGGAGAAAGCCCTTAGAGGGAAAATTCTTTGCTGTCTGTAGGACAATCTGATTGGAGATCCAATAGGAGCCTGTAGCAATCTAAGTGAGAGCTAATGAGTACCTGAGCTGAGATGAGAACTGTGCAAGTGGAATGAAGGGACTAAGATATAAGATGCTGTGATGTGGTTAGAGAGAGGAGAAAAGAGAAGAGGACCCAAGACAAAAATGTGCAACATGCTATAGATACGATGAACCAACAGAGGAAACTAATGAGGAGCAATCAGACATGGAAAAGGAGAACAAGGAATAATGCCCTGAAAGCCCAGAGAGGTGGGCAATAACATCAGATGCAGCAAAGAGGTTAGAAAGGATTGAGCAGAGACCAGACCACCCAGCAAGTTTGTCACTTCAGAGATCTAGCTCCAGTAACTGGAGAGAACAGTTTTAGCTGAGGAAGAAGGAAGGTAGGAAACTGGACTGCAAGGAGGTGAGGGAGTGGATAAGGAGAAAAAGGCAGGGAGTGTAGACAGCCTTTTCATGGAGTTTGGCTGAGAAAGGGATCCTTTCCTGAATAAAATAAGATGAGAGACTTCTCAGTGCCCAAGAGGAAGAAGCTAGGACTTTCCATTGAGTAGAAGATGGTTCTCTGCTTTATCATTTGTAAACTGAGGGGGTTGGACTAACTGACTAATTGGACCTCAAATTGTCTTCCAGCTCTGTATCAATGAGCCCACAAGCTAGAGTGGTTTCAAAGATGCCAGCATGAGGCAAAAGTGAAACTACTTTGTCATGATTCTTGCCAACATTTTTAGAATTTATAAAAACCTAATTGTACTCTTTATTTCTCCTTTCTTTGAAAACAGTATTAGTAAACAAATTGCATCCTTGCCTCTCGTAAGTTTGGCAGACATTGAAATTATGGGTCTCACCTCTCTTACCTTTTTCTCTCCCTCATTTAGCTACAGTAAAGATTGAATTACTTTTTGTACAATGTTTTATATTGCTTGCTACAAGGAGTTTTGTTTTAATACTAAACACTTGTGTGGAACATACTGTATTTCTCTAAGGACTGACTCAGCTGGAGTTTTTACCAGGGGTCCTTGAATTCATTCTGTATTTCATTGGCCTTCAGTAGAAGAAAAGCTCTCCACCTGCAGGGACCTTGGACGATTGCTTTCCTTCAGGGGGCTTACATTTGTTTGGATTCCCTGTCATCCGTATGACCAAGAGCACTGTTCCCTCTTTCCAGGTGCCAGAGGTTTGGAGTGCTCACCTTCCTCTCCCACTATGAACTCCTACTTTTACAAGTTCATGATCAACTTGCTGAAGAGATTCAGCAGTGAGCGCAAACTCCTGGAGATCCGAGGAGCCTTCATCATCAGGTCAGCCTTCCCCTTCTCCTTCTAAGAATCACAGCACATGGAACAAGAACCGTTTTCTTTTTCCTGCTATCCTTTCCTCTCCTGACCCTTCACTTCTCTTGCTTAGCCCATGTTTGTCCTTAAATAGAACTCAGATGGAACTTCCTACCTCATTGCTTGTATTGCCTTTACAAGGCAAGGCAAGGTTGATGTTTCGAAACAAAGAGATTCTTTTTTGCATGTTGAGAGACCATATTTTCCCCTGAGGTAAAATATCCTCTTATTAAGCTTTGTTGTCAGATCCTATTTGGTGGGGGAGACAAATGAGCCAGATGGAGCATGAAATGAGGCTGCGCTTAAGGTATTCGGCCTGCTGAGCCTGGTGGTTTGTCTGGGGTCGGTGGCAGCTCAGCCTGGACCGGGCTTTCCTGTTGAGATGAAGCTGCTGGCCCTGCCTTGTCCATGCTATGCTGGGCTTGGACTGACCTAAGGGCCCCAACACAGTGATCTTGAGTGTAATTGCTGAGCCTGAGCCTTTGTTTCCCACTTGACTCTGGAATGGGGTCACTGCAAGAGTGGCCTGTGACAGCTGGCACAGTGTCACCTTCAGGCCCATTGAATCTAGGGCACAGAAGCCATTCTGATGGAGTCACTAGGGGTGTGTCTGGAGAGGCCCCGAGTCCAGTCAGGAATGGAGAAGTCGATGTGCTCCCTGCCTCCCGGGACTCACCATCCACACGAAACATTGGAAGAGCATTCCATGGTGTAGGATGAAATGCTGAAAGTAGGATTCTGTATAGGAAGGGTAAAGCCTCTGCGAGGCAGCCTCAGAAGGTGGAAGTCAGGATGACGATGGGGAAGCTCCACCACAGGGAGGGAGCCCAGCCAGCAGCCTTTTATAGAGGAAAAGGAAAGGAAGATGACTAGGAAAAAGAAATCTCATTTTCTGCTATGGGTGAGGCAGCTTTGATCTTCCACTTGGTGGGGCAGTGGATGGGCCTGAGCCTGAGGAAGGACTCATTTCTATCCCTTTCTAACCATGAGGCCTCAGGCAAGTCCCTCAAAGCCTCCTGTACCTTTCCAGGCCTGCATTGTCCTTCCTCCTAGTGTCACTGTGAGGAGTAAATGGGACCGTGGCCCCTGAAAAGGCTTTGGCAACTGTCATAAAGAAAAGGGCTGTTAGATCCCGTGCCTGGGGTCCCAGCCATTTGCTAAGAGGGGTGAACAAACTAGCCGAGCAGTACTGGGGCTGCTGGTGCATGTCTTTTGTCTTGGACTCCTTGTGGGTTCCTTGTGGCAGGTGAGAGGGAAGCACTTCATTCAGCCCACATGGATTGAGTACCTGCCAGGTGCCAGCTCCTATGCAGGGGGCTAAGGTACAAAGATGAAAACTAAACCTGGCCTCACACATTTTCATACACACAAGAGCGTTCCTTCATTGGATGCTTGTATCTCAGGTAGCAAGGGACCACTGACCAGCTCATTAGAGAGAATTCACCGAGGGCTCCCATCTTGTGATTCAGGTCAGGGTGGGGCCCCTTTGTCACCTCTCAGCAGACACCGTGAGCTGGCCCAGCCTTGCCTATAGAGACCCTGCCTGGCATGGAGTCGAGTGGCGCCCGCCTCCCACCATATGGGGCCATAGCTACAGTTAGTGCCAGGCTTGGTCTCAGAGGGCTGGCCCAAACTCTCAGCTACGTCCGCCTTAGCCAGCATCACCCCCCAGCCTCTCATTAAAGATTCACAGTCTTGTCTATAGGAGAGGCAGCATGACATGATGTAGAAGCTGAGTTATGGAGGGCTTTGAATGCCAAATAACATTTTATATCTGATACTGAAGGCGATGGGGCATCATTGGAGTTTACTGAGTAGAGGGATGATATAGTCAGGTCTGAATTTGGAGAAAATCACTTTGGTGGCTAAATGAAAGATAGATTGGAGTCAGGGAGACTTGAGGCAGGCAGACCCCCCTCCCCTCAGCAAGCTATTGGAATAATCTGGGCCGAAGGTGACAAGGGTCTGCATCAGAGTGGAGACACTATCAAGAGAGAAGGGTCACATTGGGGAGATGCTACAGAGTGAAATGGACAGGCCTTGCTTGAAGACAGGTAGATGTGGGGGTGAGAGACAGTGAGGGGTCCAAGAAAACATCAGCGCATAGTAAACACTCAGCCCCCTTGCTCTATGCCTCAGAACCCCTCTTTATCTTCACCTACTTTCTCTGCCTTTATTCTGGTTTCTGAGGTAGAGAGGCCCCTCTCCTTCTGAAGGCCACCTTCTCTACTTGTAGCCTCAGTCTGATCTCCCTTGCAGCTTGTTCCATCAATCATCCTAGCTCTGAAATCTTCGGTCTTTGTCTTTCTGGCTTCTTCCCCACAATTTACAAACTTCCTTAGAGCTATTAAAAAAAAAAAAGCCATCAACTTGACCCTGAACCTCCCTTCCTGTATTTTGTCACCAGTGGTAGCTTTTCACTTCCAGATTCCTAGAAAGAATCATCTACACTTACTTCTTCTGTTTCCTCACCTTCCTCTCCCCTCTTAATCTCTTACACTCTGATTTCTGACCCCACTACTACATTGAAACTGCCCTTTCCAAGATTCCCAGCAATCCCTCCATCTGCTCACTCCATTCTGCCCATACCTCCTGGCTCCCTGTAGCCAGCCCTCCCTCCTCAGGACCCTCTCTCCTGCTTTGACTTCCTGAGCACTGCTCTGTCTGTTCCTTCTACCAGATCATTCCTCCACCTGCTGTCCTCCAGGGGCTCTGTCCTGGGTTCCCTTTTCTGCCTCTCTGTGTGCTCCTTAGGGAGCTCACCTCTTCTCGTGGATTCACGTTTCATGTGTATGTAGATAACTCCAGCGTGTATATACACACACACCCTATTTTTTCTCCTGCACTCCAGCTCCACGTTGTCAGCTCCCTGTAGCTCATCCCCCTTGGATGTCCTGAAGCTTCTTATTGTAGCATAGATCGAACTCATTACCTTCCCTCCTAAACCAGTCCTCTTCTAAGCTGCCATGTTTTTGTTGAGAATGCCACCTTGTCACCTCTGTTCTTAACCTTGGAGTCATCCTCAATGACTCCCCTTCCTTACTCCCCAGTCTGTTCATTCAGTCAGTCCCCCAGTGTTGTCACTTGATAAGTCTCCCTACCCCTACTCCATCAGATCTAAAGTCAGTTCCTAAATCTTCTGTACCAGCTTGGTGACTTTAGGCAAGGCTCCTCCTCTTTGGAGGCCTTAATTTCTTTATAAAAATGTCAGTCAGATTAAATGTATTTCTTCAGATCTCTAAGAGGTCTCTTCTCTAACCTGATCTGCTCCTATCATCTGAAGACTTAGCAAGTCAAAAATATGGGCTTGAGTGATAGGAAGAAAAGAAGAAAGCTGGGGACCCTCTTCATACCATTTTGCTTCTGCATAGATAACAAATTACTGTGTGAATTGAAGCGACCTCCAAAATGGTCCCACAGAACCTCAGAGTTGGAAGAGACCTCAGAGCCAGCTAGTCCAGCCTGTGTCTGAAGGAGGATCTCCAAACATTCTTCCAGCTTGTCATTTAGCCTTTGCTTTGAGACCTCTAAGACAGGGGAACCCACTGCCTCCCAAGGCTCCCCTCTCTATCTTTTAATAACTGATCACTAAGAAGTTTCTCCCTCTCCCAAGCCTGAGTCTGCCTTTGGGTATCATTCATCTCTGACTCCTAGTTCTGTGCCCTGGGACCAAGAAGAATCCATCTGATCCCTCTTCCACAGTACCACTTCTCATACTTTGGCAGACCTTATCATGCCCTCTTCTTCTCTGCCCCAGGGTCACTATCCTCAATTCCTCAGTTTCCAGGTTTTGTCATTTCCAGACCCTTCATCATCCAGGTGGCTTCCCTGGACCCTTTTCACTTTGTCACTGCCCAGACTGAACAATCTTCCACATGTAGTCTGACCAGGGAAGAGTGTAGCAAGACTGCCAGCTCCCTCATCCTGGGTACTGTCTCAACAGAGCCTAAAAGCACATTAGGTTTTTTGGCTGCTGTTTAACTTTGTTGATTCCAGTTGAGCTTGAAATCTGTGAAAATCATCAACTCTCCTCCATCTGATTTTTCCTGTTGGGGTTCAGTAGTCCTTGAGGAAAGCAGTTTGTGAATCCAACTCCATTAGGGCAGCCCCAGACAAGGCTAGGCCACCTAATCACTAGGCTTCTTGCTTCCTGTCTACCTCTTCATGGGGCAAAGACCCCACCACCACTACCTTGTGTAGCAGGTCCTCTGGTGGGCTTCCACAGTGCTCATTACCACCCATCTTATCTGTAGAGTGGCCGAACCCTGGACTCAGCAGAGCTGAGAAGGGCCCAAACAGGGCACAACACAGGCCCAAGGCAATACCCAGGAGACCCGAATCACTGGTAATAACCAGTGATGCCTCTGTTCCCAGAAGCCAGCAGTGCCAATTTCACACCAGTTTATCTCAAGGACCCCAGTCACTTTGAAGAGAAACATCTGGATTCCAGCAGAATTCTCCTGAGGCAACATGGCTAGTAGATTCAGTGCTCGACTCAGAGCAAGAAAGGCCTGGCTTCACCTCTCACCTCTAGTGCTCACAAATCACTTCCCCTAGCTAAGTCTCAGTTTTCTCCTCTCTAAAGTGGGGGCCTCTAAAAGCCCATGAGCCCAACATCTTTGATCATATGGTCGTACAGACTTGTTTCTGTTCCAGGGAAAGACCCCACAGAGAGCATTAAATTGAGAGTGGACAGGAAGAGTGAGCAGTACAACTATTGGTCTTTTTCTCTCTCCCCTGTATCTTTGTTTCTGGCTCTCTTTTTCTACTAATAGCTGAAGGGGCAGAAATGACTCCACATGGAGATGCCTGAGATGAGCCATTGCAGAAAACATTCATTAAATAATTTATTAGCCCTCTCCCATGGCCTAACTGTCTGTCATCATTAAGCACATCATATAGAGAAGCAAGGAGAGAGAAGCTCTCAGGTGTGGACTCTGCCCAAACCTGCTGCCTCTACAGCAGTCCTGTCTAACCAAGGACAATGGCTACAGAGCCCAGGCACCGAGAATAAGATGACATCAGGTATAGAAGAGTAAGTTGGAAGCTTTCTTGAAGGCACAGTTGGAGATGGTTTCTTAGTAGATGTGGAAGGCTTATGTTCCCTCTAAAATAGATCATGTGTTCACCCTCTCCACGCCTAGCTTTCCGAGGACAGGAAACCTATTAGAACTCGTGGCTGTGTTAGAATTAGTTCACCCAAAGATAAGCTAGGCTTAGGGATCAGATGGACTTTCCCCTCCATATCCCATCTCTCACCAACCACACAATCCATTATCTTGTAAAATTCATTAGTGTTAGAGAGGTTCTACATACCCCAGTACCCCTTGTCCCTCATTCAGACTTCCCTTAGGAAAAATACGGCATTATTTCCCCCTCCCCCCATCACCAGGGGAATAATGTAACTGTATGTCCCAGCTTTCTCCACCTTTCTCTTGAGTTTCATTGGATTTTGGAGCAATGTAGTAAGCACTCTTCTACAGGAGAGAACTGTGTATTGCTAGGGCTGGTCAACATAGTTCAGACTCCCACTAGAGCCTAAGCCATGAGTCACTGGGGTCTAGATTGCAGGCTGACTGCTGATTAAACCCACTAGAGCTAGTGTCGGTTTTAGTGCACCAGGCTGTCT
The DNA here is from genome assembly GCF_027887165.1 of Monodelphis domestica. NCBI lineage: Eukaryota > Metazoa > Chordata > Mammalia > Didelphimorphia > Didelphidae > Monodelphis > Monodelphis domestica. Next base: position 715,834,145 of record NC_077227.1, on the reverse strand, counting down.
GCCCCAATACCAAGAGAAATGCAGGCAGTGCAATTACCCTGCCCACCACTAAAACAACACCACTGGGAGGTGGGCGTGTGTGTAAGTTCCCTCCCTGCACTCCTTCCCACCCTCCATGCTGATTGTGGGCAGAACAAATGTGGAGCTTGTTTTCACGTGAACTATTCTATTTGTCCTCAGAAAAAAAGGCTGGGGGAGGGGGGAACCAGCCTCTTTGATCAAGTGTGATATGAACTCGGGCATAATCCAAACAGCTGTGATCTTTACAAGGGATGCTTCTGTACTGGGAAGTGACAAGTCTGCAAAGACATTCTGCTTGGCCTGCCAAGATGGCCCTCTGGCCAGCTGCCCTTTTGCTTTAATGAAGTGCATTTTTCCTTTCCCTTCCTCCCTTTGTTGCCTTGCAAGGAGGAATAACCAGAACATGTTTTTATTTTTATTTTTATTTTTAAAGGGTTTTCACCTGCATGATATTTTTGACTAGTGTGACCAATCATTGAGCTATTAAGACTTGGACCCAGTTAGACCTCAGTCCTCTGTAACCTCAGGGGCTCCCTTCTGATAGGAAAGGGAGTTCTTGAAGCCCTTGGCCTCTTAACAAGAAACAGACATTAAAATAGGTGGGAATTTCTTACAGGAGAACCTCTATAACTGACAAAAAGATAGAGACAGGATAAGGGCGGTTATACTTCACTTAGATTAAAGAATAACAACTCCCCTTAGGTGAAGTTTTGCTTAGAGAGAGGGGAATGATTCAGATAGCTTCTAGAAATCCCTTCTAATCCTTGACTTTGGTTTCTTTCTTCTCTTTGCCCCAGGTATGGGCAGTTAGTGAACCAAAGCATGGCCCTTCACTGATAGTATGTCTCAGGGCTTGAAGCTGCTTCTCAGTAGAGCTGGCTTACTTCAAGACCATTTGCAAATAGGGATGGTCTTTTGGTACATTGTAAAGAGAAATGCTTACTGGCTCCTAAAATCTACGGATGTTTATCTGGATTGATTATAATTGTAAAGACGGCCCCAAAAATGCTGTCGTTGGGAATTTCCAATCTACTGGCCTCATATTTTGCCTTAGAATGCCATACTGTGACTTAATTGTGGCCACATCCTATCTCCATCGGGTAGCCTGAGCTGACGTGTACCTTTCTAATCACTACCATCCTTCTTCTTGTTCCCCATCAATCCTTCAGACCTCTGCCTGTATCATCAGTACTGGCTACATGTTCTTTTGCCATGTCCTGTACCTACACACATTCCTTTTTCTAAATAATTTCTCCGAAAGTCTTTCTGTGAAAAATGAAGCTACATTCCTCCCTTTCCCACCGCTACTCTCTCAAATCTAGCCAGTCTGTCTTAATCCACATGTCCCCAGTTAAAATGACATTCTTTTTCGAATCACACTTTGCCTCCAGCCCTCAACCAGGACTTAGAACTTGAAGAGCATATGTGTATTTCAAGCACAGTTTTTACTCAGTTCTTATCTTCCACTTTCTGCTTTGATGGATTGCATTCATTTTATTGAAATAAAAATAAAATAAAGAAGCTCCAACTAAGGCACCCAAATAGAGGGGGCCCAGATCGAAGAAGGAGTTTGCTTTTTTTAATTATTTTTTTACTAGGCAATGGAGGTTAAGTGATTTGTCCAGGGTCACGCAGCTAGGAAGTGTCTGAGGTCAGATTTGAACCTAGGGCCTCCCATCTCTAGGCCTGGCTGTCAGTCCACTGAGCCACCCAGCTACCCTGGATTTTGCTTTTACCCGGTTATCCAAGTCTACATTGAGGCCCTGAAACAGGGTGAAACATTTGTGGGGATAGTGTGCAGAAATTCTGCAGTCCCTCTCATCCTGGCCTTCATCCTGACTTGACTTCCTTACTCATCCTATGAAATCCTCAACAGCCGTTCTCCATTCAAATGCTTCTTCTGCGATTCATCACCACCACTTGGACAGCTAGGCAGAATGGGGTGTCCAGAGTCATTCTGCCCTTGCTGCTGCCTTCTGATCTCTAAATCCAAAGGGCACATGGACTGGGAGAGAATTTTTAAAACATGAGGAAGGAAGAGTCAGTGGTGAAAAAAAGTCTTGCCCTTGGGGATAGACATTCTTAAGGAATATAACTGGAAAATGGGCCACCTGCAATGTCTCACTTAACTTTGGTTTCAATTGCTTCCGATTCTTTGGATGAGTATACTTGTTGGCACCCCACCCAGCATCTTAGAAACCCCTCTAGGAGAATGGAGAAAACCAGAAAAAAGACAAGAGAAATTTAGATTCCAGAGCAGCTCTTCAGATGCAGAGAAGTTAGGATTTGGGGTCCTGGAAAGATAAAGCTAGGAATTTTATCTCTTTAAATATACTCCCCAAACTGTCTCCAGTTGAGTTCATTGGCCTACACATTGGTGCTGCACAGATTACACCAATAATGCCTGTAAGAATTTGATGTATTTTCTTTGGGAAAATGGAAACCACATGTGATTGGCCTCCTTAGAATGAACCAACATTAATTAAGTTCTTGTGTATGTGTGTAGGGGTGAGGGAACAGGGAGGCGGAGGAAATGCTGCCTGGAAAGACCTTTTTTGCATAGCGCACCCTGGAAAACCCAGAGTTCCTCCAAAGGGCATTGCCCCCATTTTTCAAACATCCTTCTAGTTCCCCCTAACAGAAAAAGCAGGAAGCATGCCAAGAATCTCTTACTCTTACTTTTTGGACTTTAAAAGATACAAAGTGGATTTGGCACTACAGTGGCATTGTTGAGCTTGTCGGACATCCCACTTCCACCAGACTCCCCTCCACTCTTGTCATACCCTTCTGTTAAAACTAAAGAAGCTGACCAGAGAAAAGTAGAGAAATCATCCTCTCTAAGGGGAACTTTTGTTCTTCCTGTCCTTATTGCAGCCAGAGCTGTATGTTCAGTTGAAGTGTCAGTGCTTCTGGTGTCTTCATCCCCAGTTTCTTCCTTCTGTGTGTCCTCTTTTTGAACCCAGAAAAGCTCTTTTTCTTCATAATGCAAACCTATCAGGAACACTTAGCCCCCTTGATTTCAAACTTCTCCTCCCCACCACCTGTCTCTTAGAACAGCCAGGGTGGCCACAAGGTACACATTAAGGACACATTTTCAGAAAGTGAGAACCTGAACCTTTGTCTGAAGTTGGAGACTGTTTCCACAGGGAGTCTATAGTGCTTTCCAAATCTGTTTGCCTGTTTATTATACTTAATCTGAAGATGTCAGGAAACTTAGAAAGTTTTGATTAGCATCTCGGGCTGTTTGGTCAATTGAAATGTTATAGGTAGCTCATATGGGTCATAGCTTGGCATCTTTCTTTTAACATAAGAGAAATGAGTTTGGAAGAATCCTCTAAAAGTAATTGATTCCATATTCACCCCACCGCCCCAGCCCATGCCAACCATTGGATAAGACTGTATCAAAGCCTTTGTAAATTATGTAGGTGTCCTAATTCTTCAAGTTTTTAAATGCCTTAGACTTTGGAGACAACGTTCACAGTCCACCTAGAATTTAATGGTTTTTATACTCCAAGAACATTCTTTCTCGTATCATTTAAACTTTTGCTTTGTCTTCATTGAAGAAATAACTATTTTTAGGAAAAGATCAAAAACATCTGCCTGTTCTTTATGGAAAAAAGTAATAGAGCGCCTGAGCACTGGTAGTGATTTTGGCTTGGAGGAGCCTGGTTATGGGGGAGGTGAACCTTCAATCTGGATCTCTATAGGCAGGTCAGAAAAACTTGCAAAGTGGCTGGTCTAGTCTGTATGTGGGGAAGTGCTCTGAACAGTTCATGTACCTATTTTTAACCCACGCTATAATGGGTCCATCTAAGCTCTTAGTTTCCAAGGTGAATAATGGACTTGCAAAAAATTCATGGCTCCATCTCCCAGAAGGAAATATGGCTTGTTTGAAGGTAGGCTGAAGGTTTAAAAAGGAGGAAATGTTTTGTGTTTGGGTGGGGAAGGGGAGGTTAATACCAAAGAAGATAATTTGCTTCCAGGCCATTCATTTCAGAGTCCTGGTGGCAATCTGAAGGTGTGATAAAGAACGTTCCTGGTGTATTTAAACTGCTTCAGAGGCTGTACTGAAGCGCCCAAACCTAGAAGCTTCTAGGCTTGATGTGCCTTTCAAGGACTGTCTTTACCACAGACCAGTCCATTTCTCTTCAGTGCTTTTGAGCTCATTGGTCTTCTGGGTTTAGACAAGTACAAGTTCTTAACCAAGTTGTTGATTTGGAACCATAAAGGAGGAAACCATGTGGGTCAGAGCAAAATAAGAAAATGGTTGTTTGATATCGTTGTTAGGAAAACCAGCCCAAAGAATGGATCAACCGTACCTTTCCGTCTGATCACCACCACACCTGCTTTAGCTTGGAGGTGATAAAATGAGAGGAGAATAGGCCCTGCCCCCAGCCCAGGTGGCTAAGGTTGGTAGTTGTGCAGGTCTGGCCTTTAGGACCCCTAGCATAAGTAGCAACAGAGAAGCACTAACTCTTGGCCAAGGATGATGAAAAGAGAGAATTGCCCCATCCGGAGCCCACTCATCATATGCACTACAGCTGATGTAATTCTGCCTTTGGTGACTTCTGCCGCCCATCTGAGGGCAAGGTCTTGGGATGCTTTTCCCCTGTCTTTCTACTCCCTCACCCTTTCCCATCAATCATCCTGTCCTATCCCAGCCATTTTTAGAAATTCAGATATCTTTAAAATCATCTCATGGCTTGCTAACAAGTGTGCCTCCTGATCTGATTCTCTCCTGACTTCCTCATTGGGTTACATCACATCTCTTCTGCTTCCTGATGTTTTGGTTTCTCTGTCAGCTTCCCACTGATGTTCTGTTCAGCCCTTGGCTTCTCTTTTGCTTTTCCCTGGTCACACTTAACTCCAAGCACTCATCAAGTACACTCTTAAGAGTACATTTTTTGAAAATCCTCTTCTCGTTCCCTTTGCTGCACATCTCTTTCCCAAATTCAAACTTGTGTGCAACTTCTGCCTCTCTCTCTGTGGAGTCACACTGGCTGCCTCCCCTCCCCCCTTTCTCATCACATGCTTCAGGCTCTTCCCCGATTTCATTTGGCCAGTTTCCTGTCCGTGAATTCATCTAAGCCTCCTTGTTCTCCCGGCAAGCTCTTTCTTCATTCACTGTGGAAATGTAGCACCTATTTCTCTTTCACTCTTCTCATTCCCTCTCACGCTATCTCAGACTTCGGGAAATGTCTGGCCTTCGGATGGGCTTCTCTGATGTGCCCAGTTGGCTCTTTTCTTTGCCAGCCATTCAGAAGAGGGAGGAATCCGAGGCCTTGGTTTTAGAAAGCCCAGCCCTTGCCATCGTTTCATGGAAAAGCAGCAAAACTAGCTACCAGCCAGTGTCTCGGGCTTAATTGTCTACCTCCTCCCTGTAATAAAGCATTTCTTTTTATCTGCTTCAGACTCTTTGTGGCCCAGAACCACCAGGGCGTGGTCTTTCTTCTCCCGGTTAGGAGAGGCTTGGTCAGACAGTCGCTTGGTTACCCGGGACGTAATGCTTAATGTTTCAGTGGCTTCTGAGTTCAAGCAGGAGCTCCCCTTTAACACTGCCTCAGCTGTTACCGTTGCTCTGGTTTTTTAAACAACCCCCCAAAACAGACTCTGCTTTCTAGAAATGGGCATTCAAATGCTCTTATCACATCACCTTTCACGTATTACAGTGTAGGCAGGGGCAAGAAGGGAATCAGCTATCTTACCACTCAGATTAGAACTCGGGCTTCTTCCACTCAGACCTGTGTTGTCGCTTCTCTGGTCACTCAGCCTCCATCTTATAAGTGATCCTTCCTCAAAAGCGATGGGGTGGGAGATATGACGGTCATCTAGCCTGGCTGTGGCCTGGACGCTCATTGTGTCACTGTGCTCTGACATAATCGGTACCATCATCTGCCAACAAAAACATGTTCAGGATGGGGCTTTGGGCAGAACAAGAACAGCAATAAAGGTCCCAGTAGTGGAATAATGATGACCTGGCCTGAAGAGTGGATTGGCATGTAGCAGTGACTGGGATGCTCTGGTGGAGCAGCAGTGGCAGCAGCCTCTTTGCTTTCTGCAGGATAAAAGAAGCCATGTCTATATCCTTCCGTCATCGTTGCATGCCCAAGAGAAGGTCCACCTGCTACTCACCAAAAGAATAGCTTTTCCTGGCACTTAATTTACGATGGGCTGACACTGACAGCAGGTGATTGCCATATGATTTGAGCATGCTGCCTTTTCTCTGGCATCTTCTATGAGCTGGACTGGTGTATTCACAAAATGGTGGCCACCTGGAGATAGTCAAGAAAAGCCTGTGGTGCTCAGCTTGAATTCCAAGTTCAGGATGGGTTTACCATCAATATTGACAGATAAAATGAACAGGGTCTGCTGCGGCCTACAAGCCTAAGTAAACTCTGAATGAGAGTGGGGGAGGGATGATCGCAAAGAGATTGGGACAAGGTAGGTATAGTATTTAGTTCTTAAGCCTTTTGGAATGTGGGGAGCCCCAGCTGCTAGTCCTCGGCCAGGGACCTAGATTTGATGCTATCTCACAGTAACAGTTGGCATTGCATCCCTTTCTTCCTCCCTCTCCCCCATTCCCTACTCATCGTTGCTGTAACTAAGTCAGGGATTGGCATTTAAAGACCACCTGCTACAATTTAAAACCAAAGCAATCTTCAAAGCCCCAGGACATTTATGATGAGGATTAAGAATCCTTTCGGGTTTGGGTTTTTAATAATACTTCAGTCCTTGTTCCCATCCACCTGCTTGGAGAGCAGTCCAGAGAAATTGGTCCAGAGTCCCTCTACCCACTGCTTCTTACCCTTGCTGGCAAAATTCTCCAGCATCACAATTTCCCCCTCATTTCTAACACTTCTTTTCTCTTTCCTCTTCCAACCCCCTTGTTTTCGTAATGAAAAGAAACTGAATGAGTAGCAATAAGGAGCCTGGTTGCTTCCTTGGAAAATTAGGCCACAGCTGTCAGGCCAAGCGAGTGCAGATACATCTCTGAGGATGGAGCTGCCCAGAGCAACTGCTCAGCCCCCTCTACCACTCCCTTAGTTAAATATAGGCACCCAGGAGCAGAGAAGAAAACAGAATGTTGGAGGAATGGGAGCATAGCAGGAGGTAATTGATTCATCCTGTAGGGAGAGTATCTGGAGCATGAGATCCCTGCTACTGCTGACATGGGGAATTCCAAGCCAGGATATTAAAGGGCCAGGGAATGTGGCTGTCATTATCCAGCTGAAACAGCAGGGGCTAATACATGGCCATCTTAGGGAGATTTGATGTCCTGATAGCTAGAAAGCCCCCCTGAAGCAGACGTTGGGCTTCTGCTTTGGAGGTGGGTGCTTCCTGGCTTCCCCAGCCTGAGGCCTGGCAGAGGGCTGTGCCCAGCCCTGAAACAGCAGTCACCCTGCCATACACTTGAAGTAGTTTCAGTGGAAGAAGAAAGTGGTTGGTCCCTTGGGCTCACTGAGGGGGGATGGAGGAACCTGGGGGATTGCTTAACTGACTAGCATTCCACAGCTCTATCCAGAGACAGCTGTAGCCTGTACTGTCTTCCTCCTGCCTCACCCTTAGAAAACACCAAAGGGCTTGAGAGGGGCCACTTGAGAACCTAGGCAGGAAGGGAATCTGGCAGTGAATCCTTGACTGATTTCTGCACAAAATCCTAGGTGGTTCGGATTTTTATAGGTTCCCTGCTTGGTCAGAGTTCAAACAGTTCATCCGGGCTTACTTAAAAGTTTTCCTCCTTGCTCCAAGCACTTCTATTCTGTGATTTTCAAAGACTTTTTTTCTGTTTACTCCAGATAACAATTTAATTGACCTCTATTCATTTTTCTGTTATCCCCCCCCCCCCCAACTTTTCCTTCCTTTGAGGTGAGCTGTAAGCCAAATCCAGCCCAAGAGATAGTCCCCAAACAGCTCTCTTAGTGACCCCCAGCCCTAACTTTTGCCAGGTTAAACCAGTGCATAAGCACATCTGACTACAACTTTCCCCTCTGAGGTTCCCCTCATACTCAAAGTGTGGTAACTGGTTTTCTAGCCCTTCCCTGTACAGTCCACATATTGATCATATATCTCCTGATCACCTGAGCCTCTTCAGGGAAATGTGCAGTCTCACTATTTGGGGGAGATCGTAAAGAGAAAGGGCTGTAACAGAGAGGCACTGATCCTTCATGTATCTCCACTCCAGCCGCCCCCTATCCCAACTCCTACTTTCCTGTTCTGCAAAATGAGGCTTAAAATAGAAGGCACAGATCCCACAGCTGTCTGTTGCCCTGCTGCCCAAGGTCATGCTTTTACTGTGTTTGGACTCTGGCTGTCCCCAGGGCCTCACTGTAACAGAACCTGGGAGAGTAAGGCTTGGAGCAGAACTGGTTTTATTTTCTGTCTTTTTAATTTAATTTTTATTTTATTTTGTTTTTTATTTTCTGTCTCTCCGTTTGCAGGACAACTTTGCTCTATAGATAAGTATAAGTAACAGATAAACTATAAAGCTTGTGGAAGGTCAGAGTTTTCATTTCATTTGTTTGATGTTTTGCTAAAAAAGTTCATTCCTCTCTTCACATTCGTGTCCCAGTCTCAAGGTAACAATTAACAAGTTTCCAGGGGAGAAAGGACAGGTTGAAGAGCAGCTGAGAAGCCAGGCATGTTGGGGGGATAGGGGAAGAGGGTAGAATTTGTTGGTTAATCAAAGAGCAAGAAGGGAAAATTTAGACAAACTAGAAGCAGATGTGGGAACCTCTTCATGGCAGAAAGAATCACATCTGACTTAGGAAATCAATCTCATCATCAGTGGAGGGCAGATTTGTCTCTGGGCCAGTTCCCCTCAGCCTCCCCCTGATTCACATGCCTCCCTAAGGCCTCTCCCCTTGGTTGCAGCATCCTCATACTTAGGGCCGGTCTTGCCCCGTGTTTCCTGTCACCCAGGTCCATTATATCACTGCATCATGTTCTGCAGTAAACTGATTATTCGATTCTTCAGGTGCCAGAAGAGTAATCAGCACAGAGGCACCTTGTAATGAACCTTTAAAATAAGGTGATGGGCTATCAGAGCAGGCCCAGGTAGTATGAACTCACCACTCGCTGACCTGGTGGGGGGGGGGGGGCGGGAATATCCTCCCATTTGGACTCAAAACTTCCTAAACTATCCTTTGTGCCCCTCGTTCTTTCTTTCCTTAGCTTTTCTGAGTGCACTTGGCTTCTCACTCATGTCAAACTATTATAATTGAGGAGAGAGGGAGACTACCTCTCCATTGAGAAGACTTCCATCCTTGTCCTCTGATTCCATTTTAGTAAGAAAGCCTCTGTCTGTAGTATGCACTCCTCCTCCGCCTCACCATGGAGGCTGGCTCTTTTTTTGCCTGTATTATGCTAATCACTTCTTGCAAGCGGCTCACTTTGTAGGAGGCTTGCCTGGTTTCAGATGAAACAGACGTCTTTTAAGCAAAGAGCCATGATCGCTAAAAATATCCTTTCCCTGCTGTTGATTCTTTTCGTTTGTAAAATGCATGTTTCCATTGTTAAATCGACTGCAACACCCACTTGGCATGAGGGAAACTCTTGTTATAATTGGCCAACAATGACTCCAGTTTGGGCAGCCCCACATCAGAGGACCCACATGTCTCTGCTCTGCCTTTTAACAAATCTCCATGAACTGGTCCAAAAATATGCTCTAAATAAATGGGATTCTGAAGACTCTTTATTAAAGAGGTTATATATGAACAGTGATTCAAGATGATTTTTCCCCTGCTTCTGTGTTAACACATTTTCTTTTTTTTTCTTTTTTTTTAAATCAGAAGGCCTTCATTCTAAGAAATAGACCTGTAAGTGGCTTCCTGTCTTTTCTGTTCTCATTGTACAACAAAATGAAATTGTTCAGTGGTGGGATGATGTTTCTCCTGTGCAGTGGTAATGCTGAGGGGGTTTCCCACAGAGAGGCTGAAAGTTCCTAGCCCTGTGTAATGGGAGATCTGGATCTCTTCAGATGTCACTGCAGAATGGTTCCTGCAGAGTGACTGATGTCAGAGGAGATGGGCCTCTTACCGTTTTTTTGGTTCTCATGCATGTGACACATTGAAGTTTTCTTACATTGGAAAGAAATGTATGAATGAAACCATGGATTTTTAAATTCCCTGAAAGTCTGTCAAGTCATATTAGGACCTTTAAAACCCCTCAAGGGAAAAAGGGGAAAAAAACACCCCGAAGTTTGGGTAAGAATAGTTTAACAGGCTCCTTTCTCTTTGCTTTTGCCTGAGTTCTCCCAGCTTCCCAGTCCTTTCAAAGTCTAATCTTTTTATCATTCTCCACCAGACTTAGCAATCAGGCAGCTCTGTTATTTGTTCTTTGTTACTAGCATCTAGCCTTAGTGTTTAACTTCTCCTTTTTTCTGGAATTTATCTCAGTCCTTTAAATGAACACTTGTAAAGAGCTATAAAAAACACTCAGTTCAGATAATTGCAGAAATCCTTTAGAATAGAGCTTTGAAGACTGAAATGGGCATGATCCCTTCAGCTACTAAATCCAGTAATTTGTCTATTTTTTGGGGACCATGAGAAAGGAATCACTATAGGTGGAAATACCCGACAGCCAAACTACCTCTCCAGTGGGTTCGAGGCCTGTCTCCTACAGCCAAGTGTAGTGGCAAGAAGCAATGCCTAGAACTATTAGAGATTTACAGACAATCACAAAATTGTGCCTTGGATCCCACCTCATTCCTTCCCTTTACTAACTAATGTGGGAAGAGCAGTCTGGGGCTGACATCAGACTTGGACCCCAGCACATTGCCAGAAGCAAACACCCACCCTGCATGGTAATTAAGAGCAGCACCCACCCTTGTCCTTTTTTGAGTTTGGATTGGGATGACCAGTGTGTCCCAAGGAAAGAAGCTTTCAAAATGTCCATGAGAGCCATCATAGATTGATGGATGAAAGGCCAGAACCCAATCCCAGTTCTGCCAGAAAAAAATTCCTTCCTGTCTTTATGCTTCTGTGCAGCAAAAGGACTAATAATCTTCATCCCACAAAGAATGCTCTTGTCTGCTGTGAAGTCGGTCATTAGGAGCATGAGTTTTCTACCAGGCACTGTGCTAGGCCCTGGGAACACAAGTACAAAAACTAAATCATCCCTGCCCCCTCAAGGAGACAATGTATACTCAGAGAAGTGAATACCAAATAGATACAAATGCAGTTCAGTGTCTTGAGGGATGGAGGGGAGGCACTAGGCACTAACAACTAAGAGGATAATGATAGTTTTTCTGTAGGAGATGGCACTTGAGCTGAGCTTTGAAAAGGAACTGGGGATTCCAAAAGGCAAAGATAAAGAAGGGAGTGCATTCTAGGCTGGAGGACAGGCATGAGATGGAAAGTCATAAATGGAGAAGAGTAAATAGCCTATTATCTAGGATGGAATAAGTGTAGAGAGGTGAGCCAGGGACAGATAGCTAAGGGTTTGGATTACTAATCAGAGGAGTTTCTGTTTAGTCTTAGGGAAGAGAGAAGGCCAGTAGAAAGTTGTAAGCAGGGGAGCCACATGATCAGATCTGTTTTTGGAATATCACTTGGATAGCTGGATGGTGTTTGGACTAAAAAGGCGAGACATTTGAGGCAAAAAGACCAATTAGTAGGCTATGGCTATAGTCCAGGTAAGAAATGGCAAGGGCCTGGACTCAGGGGATATTCACTTGAGCAGAGAAAAATGGACCAGTGGGAGATGTTATGGAGATAGATTTAACAAGACCGCTAAGATTTGGGAGGAGGTGGAGGAAAGTGAAGAATAGAAGATGATTCTAAGAGGGGACTAGAAGGCTCAGTGATGCTCATAACAAAAATAGAGATGTCGGGGAAAGAGGTAGGGTGAGGGCAATATTTAACACAAGGACACAGAAATCTGTGGCCAAGAAATAGAGAATATTCCCCTGGTTGGAGGTGAAAATAAGAGATGATGTAGGTTATGTTGCCATTGTTGATAAAAGCCATGTCCATAGTCATTGGATAATTTATGCAACAACCTTAAAAGTACCTTGAAACTCAAAGCATCTTATTCAATAGAGTATTCCTTAGCCTTCTTTCTTGTGCCCAGGATCCTGGCATCAACCTCAAGACTGCTACAGTGAGTCAGTCAATAGGCCTTTATCAAGCCCTTACTCTTTGCCAAATGCTATGCTAAGTGTTGGAGATACAGAGGCAAAACAAAGGTAAAAGTCCCTTCCCTTCAGGAGCTTATGTTCTAGTGAGAGAGACAACACACACACACACACACACACACACACACACACACACACACACTCTTTACATGTGTAAATATGGCACACATACAGAATGAGGGCAGAGTTATTAAGGCACCCAACAGCTGGAGGCATCAGGAAAGACATCCTCTAGAAGGTGATGCTAGAGCTGAGTCTTAAAGGAAATCAGACATTCTGATAGTGGGGATGAGGAGAAAGTACTTTCTAAGACACAGACAGGAGATAGAGGCTGGCATGCAGAAGGACAGTATGGCTATATGGCAAAATTGGAGGAGGGAAGCGTGTGTAAGACATCTAGAAAGGTAAGGAGGAGCCATATTGTGATGAGGTTGAAATGCCAGACAGTAGAGTTGATTCCTGATCCTTGATACAATCAGGATTCACTAGTGTTCTTTGAGCAGCTGTGGAGAAAGAGATGGCCAGACCCACACTTGGGAGGAAAAAGCTTGAAGCAGAATAGCCAGAGAGCCTTGAGGCTCTTGTACTTCTCTTAGGTGAGAGGGTGATAATCTCATAAGTGGAGAGCTGTCATGGGGCAGAAACAAGATTTAGCAACTGATTGTTACATGTAGGGTGAATGAGAGTGACTAGAAAGGGCGACAAGTACCCTTTTCAGGAATAGAGAAGTTTGGGTATGGATTGGTTTGGTGGAAGATGAAAAGTTGTTTAGGACATGTCGGGCTTGAGATACCTTTGGGACATCCAGTTGGGAAAATAGGTAACTCATGTTGCAGGAGGGACACTCAAGAGATGTAGATATGTAGATCTGGGGGTCCTCTATAGAAAAAAAGCTAACAGCCTGTGGAAGCTGATAAAGACACCAAGAGATAGATTCTAGAAAGGAAAAGAAAAGAGGGTCCAGGACAACCTTAGGACGACCCCTCAGTTAGTAGGCATGACATAAATGTTGAGTCAATGAAGGAAATGAAGAAGGTAAAACTGGTGTCCCAAAATCCCAGAGAGGAAAGAATGTCCAAGAGGGGAAAAGGATGATCAGCACTTCAGATGCTGCAGAGTTCAAAAAGGATATGAACTGGAAAGAGGCCATTAGATTTGGCATGTAAGAGATTATTTGGGAGGCAGCAAGGTGGGTGGCTCAGTGGATTGAGAACAGAAGGTGCTAGGTTCAAGTCTGGCCTCAAATACTTCCTAGCTGTGTGACCCTGGGCAAGTCACTTAACTGCCATTGCCTAGCCCTGCCAGCTCTTCTATGTTGGAACCAGTACTTAGTATTGATTCTAAGATGGATAGTAAGGAGTAGGGGTAGATCATTTGGTAACTTTGGAATAAGCATTTTCAGGTTGAGATAAAATCTTGAGAACGGATTGTATGGAGTTTAAAAGAGTGAGAGAAGTGGGAACATTGAGTATAAATGGATTATTTCAGAATATTTTTCTGAAAAAGGACAGAGAAATGTAGGACTATAGTTAGCAGAGTGGGGAGGATCTAGTGCCTTTTTTTTTTTAAAGGATGAGGGAGAATTCAGCCATGGTTTTTAGGCAGCAAGGAAAGAAATAGCAAATGGGGAGAAACTAAAGAATAGAACAATGGATATGAGGACGGTCTGCTGGAGAAGATGGGAAAGGTGAAATCAGAAGTACACGTTGAAGGGTTGATCTTGGAAAGGGAAAGGGCTACCTCTTTGTACTGTAGTAAAAGAGAAAATGGCAAGTAATTAGGTGAAGGGATTATCAGAGGAGGAAGTACTCAGAGGAAAGCCTAGGTTTTGTTTTGTGGATTTCGGGTGTATTTGGTCAATGATGCTTTCAGTAAAGTATGAGGTACAGACCTCAACTGAGAGAGAGGGGTGAAGAAAGAAGCTAAAGAAGCTTTGGAACAGCAGTGTGGACTAGAGAATTGATTGGGGAAGAGAAAAAGGACCTTTTGGCTGCATTAAGGGCCTGTTTAAGATTATATAACATAAATGTATATGAACATAGTGGATCTAGTCAAATTAAGGATCATAAATCTTAAACGTATTGTAAATCGCGTAAGCAGTTTCAAGACTTCTAGTTAGTAATAACGTAGGAGTAAGAGTGGAGAAATTGGATGGAGGAGTAGCCCATGGTTGGGGCTTTGTAGGGCATGAATGGCACAAAGGATTCAAGAGATCCTGTTCCATCCTGTCTTCTCTAGCAGGTTGCCCCCCTCCATCATCCTCACCTTCTCCTTGTCTACTGGCTGCTTCCCTGTTCCTACAACTATGCTCGTGTCTCCCAGTGTTCAATACCTTAACGGGATCTCCATCCATACTGGTTATCACCCCACATCTTTTCTCCATTTGTGGCTAAACTCCTTGAGAAGGCAGTCTACAATGGTTGCCTCCATTTCCTTTGCTTTCATTGTCCTTTTTACTCTCTACAGTCTGCCTTGTGACACCATTATTCATCTAAAACTACTGCTCTCCCCAAAATTACAGATGATCTCTTAATTGCCAGGTAGGAGAATAGTAACTAAGGAAGAGCTTGGCAAAATACTCAGGACTATAGCGATGGAGTTTTGAAAGAAGTAAACACAGGGAAAATTCACCAAGATAATCCTAGCTCTGTGACCCTGGGTAGGTCTCTTAACTCCAGGTGCCTAGCCCTCTTGCTCTTCTGCCTTGGAAATGATCATTCGTATCAATTCTAAGACAGAAGGTAAGGGGTTTTGTCTTAATTTGTTTTTAAGAACACTTGGAAATTGAGATTAGAGAAGGAGACCACACAGGTTCTCCATCATAAAAGTGGGCATTCATTCGTGATGGCAAGATCAGGGTGTGACCAACCATCTCTGTTTGTAGCAGAAGGCTGATTGAAGAACTTCAGGAGGAAACATGCTCTCCAGATATTTAAAGGCATGGGAAGAAAGTAGTGCTTCCAAAGGAGGGCGATGCTATGTCATAGTTCATAGGGTCCTTTCTCTGAAGTGTACCAAAATCTGGGAATATTGGCTGCTCCCTAGCCAAGTGGAACCTCAGTCTTGAAGCCTTTGAGAGGCCATGTAATTTTGTGGGTTCTATTTGAGGATCTACCACCAGTGATCATAGGACCATGGGTTAGTTGTTTCCTTACAGTATCTATTTTCCCATTGCCAGACAGGGGAATTCTAGGGCTACTGGGAATTAGGGATGATGTTCTTTGTAACTCTAGCTCTGGATTCATGGTAATTATTCTAGCTAGGTCATTCTTGGCCACCTGCCACTGCCTTAAAACACCACTACACCAGACCACAGGAAATCAGTGGGGCTAGATACCTACCTTTGTGATGTGCCACTCTGAAGTTCCTGGGAATTTGCTGTTGGAATCACTACCGTTAGAGGATTCTTCTCATCCTTTCCGCAGACCTGAGTATCACAGAGGGCAGGTTGAGGGAACTCTTTCCATCCTTCTGTGTAGGTGCCAACCCTCTTCTGCCCCTGTATGACATCTGCTCCACCCTGTTTGACATACAGCAGCCCTTGAAGTGTGTGACCTCTAAAATCATACCGTGCAATGGCTGGCTCATCATCGTCCATTGCCAAGCTTACATGGAGTGCCGCTGCCAAGATTTGTGAAATCTTCCCCTCATTAGAATAGATTCCTTCCCAGCTCATGGGGGTGCCCCTGAACTAAGTTGGGGTCTCCTGAGAAAAACCTGCATCACTGAAGAAATGGTTCATTGATGTCCTTATTTTAAGAAGAGACATTGAGAAAGTTGAAATAAAAGTTAGTTTTTAAAAGGAATTTCAGTTGAATGAAGTTTTTTGGTAGGTTTCTGCTGTGAATATCATACATCAATAAGGATTAGGACTATCTTGTCAGCCAGTCAACACAAAGGCATCAAGATTGTCCTTAATCACCTCCCTTTGATCTACATTATTTTTCATTTGACCCAATTGTCCAAATGACTGAAACTCCAATGCCGAGAAGGCCAGGCAGGGCTCAATGGTCAAAGAGTAAAGGCATTGAGTGTGATGGCTCATTCATGAGCCCAAGTGCATTATAGGCCTCTGGCCCATGTTGCATGGCTCCATTATCTAGTTTGACTTTTTCTTGCTCTGTCTCCTAATCCTGTCCTTTTCTTGTTGTTCACCTTTTCTAATCTACTACTTCTCCCTTCTGTTGGCCTCCCCATTCCCCACCCCCTGGACCTCCAGTCTGGTCAGCACCCCCTTGTTTCTAGTCCTTTCTATCAACTGTTTACCTTGTAAAGCTCTTTTCTAGATTCGCATTGTCTCACCTTCTTGCATAGTTGAGGCCATCTGGTCCATGTAGGCCGTTGCCTGTGAGTGAAATAACTATTGATCCTCTCTCAGAGGATTGACCTTGGAGACCCCCCCACCAAGCTTCTATTTCGAATAGATTCAGAAATCAGAGACCTCAAAGGTATGAGGGACCAAAATCCACCTTATCTTGCCACCTTGGGGCGCCATACATACCTAGTCCATAAAGCCCAAAAATGACATCAATTTTCAATTCGAATTGTCTTTATCTAGTATTTTTAGTACACCCAGCACTGGACTTGACATGTTAGGAATATCCGGCCCTTGAAGAATACTCAAAATCTAGTTTAGGACTTAAGACAAACTTCAGTAGCACGGTGAAGTGACAAAACAAAGCAGGATGTAATTAAATGCCAACATGCATGCTGTAGGAGTTCTGAGAACAAAGTGAGCAGTGTGGGCTGGAGGCACTGGAGACTTGGGGAAGTGAAAGAAGATGGACCTAGGCAGGGTCTTGTCAAATGTTTGGCTGTGGGGGAGGCAGTTGAAGAGCATCCCAAAGAGAAAACACTCCATGAGGAAAGGCAGGAAAGAGCATATTAATAGGACAGCAAAAAGGCTGGCTTCCTCCAGGAGATAGCTAGTCACATCAACGTGTGAGGCCGAGCTTTTCATGTATATGTGTGTGTGCAGCACTACATATCTGTTTTTCATGTAGGTGTAAATATGCCCATTCACACACATGGGAAATGGTAGAAAATAAGGAACAAGTTAAAGAGCCCTTTGAATACCAGGTTAAGGAATCTGGACTTTATCCTGAGGGAAATGGCAAGCCTGTGGAATCCTGGAGGGCACGGATTGCCTTTTGTCTCTTTCTATCCCTCACACTTAGCGCAGTGCTTGGCACACAGTAGGCACTCAATAAATGTTTATCAAATGAATAACAACAATTAGCATGTGACAAAAAGAGCCTTAAATTAAAAGTCAGGGAGCCTTTGGTGCTCACTCCCAGCATGGCCTTTGACAACTCACTAAATTTCTCTGTGCCTGTTTCCTCAGCTATAGAGATTCCATTGCTTTGCTCGACCTCTAAGGTCCCTTCACATTCTCAATCGCATCATCTTGCTATGTTCTTTGCTCATTAACATGGTCCTTAGAATTAAATAGCAGCCTAGCGTTTGGGCCCGACCAAGCAGATTGGGTCCTTGACTTTGGCTGCCAAGCTGTAGACTGCTTTTCTCTGAGAGCTCGTGCCAGACAATGCAGATTTACTTAGCACCTCCTGTAGAAATAGAAGAATTAGCATTCATATAATACTATACCGTTTGAAAAATACAAATATCATTTCATTTTATCCTCACAGTAGTAGGTGTTGTTATCCTCATTTTACAGATGAGGAAACTAAGGTAGACAGACATTAGGGGGTTTACCCACATAGAATTTATCCCAGCTAGGAAGTATCTTAGGCTGGATTTGAACTCAAGTCTTCCTGATGCTAAGTCTAGGACTCTCTTAAACCACCTAGTTGACTCTGCTAGATTCTAGACACTGCTAAGTGCTGGGGATAGAAGAAAAACAAAAGACAGCCCCTGCTCTGAGCAAACTCTCAGTCTTAGCAGGGGAGACAACATGAAAACAACTTTGGACAAACAAGATATAAACAGGATAAATTGGGATAATCAACAAAGGAAAGGCACTAGTATTAAGGGGAATTGTGGAAGCTTCTGGTAGATCAGTCTTAGCTGAGACTTGAAGAAAGCTAGGAGGAAGGGAACTGCAGCCTTAGCCGGAGCCAGAGGGGATGTCTTGTGCTAGATCAGTCAGCAAGACCACAGTCACCAAAATCCAGTGTGAAGACTGGCCTGGGCCAGTAGGAGCTGCCTAACAAAGAGCTCCGAACACCAAACAGGGTTTTTCCTTGTGATCCAGAGGGGAGAGGCAGAGGCAGAGTGGCCCCTGTGCTTCTGGGGAACTCTGTGACAGCTTGAGTGCAGGATGGAATTCAGCAGAGATCTTGGTGGCAGGAAGACCAAACGGCAGGCTGTTATAATAGTCCAGTCGTGAGGTGATGAGGGCCTGCACCATCATGATCTCCTCGGCTCCCATGGATTTAATTACTATCTCGATGCTGTCAATTCTCAAATCTATCTATCCTGCCCTCCTCACCTCCCCACTGACCTCCAATCTTGCGTCTCCAGCTGCTTCTCAGACATCCTGAAGTGGCTGTCCAGTAGACAGCTTCAAGCCAGCCTGTCCCAAAGAGAAATCATTATCTGTCCCCTAAAACCTCCCCCCCCCCTTTCCTGTTACTATAGAGGGTACACCATTCTCCAAGTCTCTGGCTGGAAACCTAACTGTCATCCTGGACTCCTCACTACCTCTCACCCCCCGCCCCCCATATCCAGTCTGTTGTCTGTCTTCTCTGCTTCCTCTCTCCAGTGCACCCCCTTGTCTCCTGGACTCTCCCCACCCTGGTGTCTGAACTCTTACAGAAGCTGCTAGTGGGTCTGCCTAACTCAGGCATCTTTTCACTCCAGACCCAACTGTGTGACACGCATGCGCGCATTCCCAATGGACTTTCAAGGGCCTTCATAACTCGCCCCCCTCCTGCTTTTCCTTACATTAATTCCTGCCACGTGTTTTTTTTTTTTTAACTCTTACCTTTGGTCTTGCGATCAATACTGTATATCGGTTCCAAGGCAGAAGAGCCGGAAGGGCTAGGCAAATGGGGGTCAGGTGACTTGCCCAGGGTCACACAGCTAGGAACTGTCTGAGGCCAGATTTGACTTTCCTTCTCTAGGCCTGGTGCTTTATCCACTGAGCCAGTTCTTTGCCACATTCTCTTCAGTCCTGCCACACTGACTTCCTTGCCATTCCTTGAGCAAAAGCACTTTATCTCTTGGCTCCAGGAATTTTCTCAGACTATCCTCCATGCCTGGAATGCTCTCCCTCCTCATCTTCACCCGACATCTGCCTTTCTCAATCTTTCTTAATTCTCGTGCCTCCCCTCTCAGTTACTCCAGATGATCCTGTATATAGCTTGTCTGTACATGTTTGCTTTTTGTCTTCCCTATTAGCTGGGGAGCTCTTTGAGGGCAGGGAGTGTCTTTTGCTTTGTATATCCCCAGCACTTAGCACAGTGTCTAGCATGTGTTAACACTTACCAGATGTTTATTGGCTGTCTGCCTAAGGTGGTGGCAATGGCCAATGGGAGGGTGAAAAAGCATGAGGAGTCAGAGAACACCAAAAGCCTGGGCGGCTAGAGGGAGTGGAGGGTGCCCTCAACAGTACGAGTAAGAGAGGGAAGGTTTTGGAGGAAAGAATGAGTTCAATGTGGACCATGATGAATATAAGCTGCCTACACAACATCCAGTTTGAGGTGTATAGTAGGCACTTAGAGAGGTGAGCTTGGAGGTCAGAGATCTGAGAATCATCTGCATAGAGGTGATGATTGAGACCACAGGAGCCGATGAGCTCCCCCAGTGAAATGGTCTAAAGGGAGAAAAAGAAGAAAGCCCAGACCAGAGCTCTAGGAGGAAGATGCCGCAAAGGAGCCTGAAGAAAAGCCAGACAGGTGGGAGAGAGCCAGGAGAGGGTGGCTGACCGTGTCAGGGGCTGCAGAGAGATAGGAAAGAAGAGAACTGAGAAGAGGTCATTAGATTTGGCCATTTGGAGATGGCTGGTAATTTGGAAGGGCAGCCTCTGCTCAGTGAAATCAGAAGCTAGCCTGAAGAATTTTAAAGGGAATGGGGGGGGGCACCTCCGTAGATGTCATCAAGGAATTTAGCCACCAAAGGAAAGAAGGGCTGTGGGCTAATGGCCAGCAGGGATGGAGGGATTGATCCACGGGATTTTAAGGATAAGGGAGACCCAAGTGTGTTTATAGACAGTAGAGAGGGAGTCAGAAGCAGAAAGGAGAGACCGAAGGTAAATGAGAGTGGGTGTTAGAGGGGACAATCTACTGTGAAGACGATGGGATGGAATGGGACGGCTTGTGCATGTTGAGGGAGCTTTGCCTTTGCAAAGAGGAGGGCTGCCTGTTCATTCGAGATACAAGTAAATGAGGAGGTAGTGGCAGAAAGTATATGGGTCATGTGAGATGAAAAGGGGAGAGAAAAGGAAGCTTTCAGGAAAAAGCTTCAGTTTTGTTGTTGTTTTCAGGAAATATAAAGCAAATGCACCTTGTTCTAGTTTAGTTTTTAGGTGGATTTCTGCTCCAAACCTCCAGCCTACTCTAGAAGCAGATACCCTAGATCCTCTCCAGAATCACCAGCAAGGTTAAATGGGCAAGAGGCCAAGAAAAGGAAATGAGTTTCAGGGTTGTCTTTGATCCCCATGAGCAGGGAAGTACTTAATGTAGGTGGCTCTGGGAAAAAGTGGGCAGCCCACTTTGGGGACCAAGGGTTTTGTTTTTTCCTTCTCTTTTCCTCACCCTGTATCACATCATACCAAGCCACTCCCTCAGGCCTTTTCTAGCCACTTGCAGCAAGACCCAGAAAAAATAAGACTCCCTCTCCACCCCACCCCACCCCACCCCACCCCACCCTGGCAAACTTTTAAGTGTATCTCCATGCCGCATCAACTGCATTAAGGACAATGAATTTTTAAAGCATGAGCTGGCAGAGTTACTCCGCCTGCCTTCACTGAGGATTGATTGAAAGAAAAGGGGTTTGCAGTTTCCATACTTCAGAGGAGAAGAGAAGGAAAGCTTTTCAACTTTCTGAACTTCAGGTGTGGGGCCTTCCTTCCCTCCCTGTCCTAATTTTAACCTTTTTCTGAAAGCTGCTTCCTTTTTAAATTCCTAAAGGATCCCAGCTGTTGAGCAGGGATGAAGGAGGTGAAGCCATGATGTGGAGGGAAGCATTGCTCTTCCAGTCTGGGTTGCTCAGAGGCTGGTGTGTTTTCCAGCTTCAGTACTAGGTTGTTCTTTGGATTTCTTGAATACAGGTCAACAGGTGCCTTCTTCAAAATAGACTCTTGGAGTAGCCTCAGAGTATTAATATAGATGTGGACATCCAGTAGTAGCTAATGAAAAGAAGAAGGCAGGTCCTCAACCCATCTATCCTCCTTGCAGTAGAGTTCTAGCTTGGGAAAGGAACAAGACCATCAAGTGGTTAGTTGATCAAGAAGTGAGACTGGTTCATTTCTGCCCTCAGGCTGACAGGTGAAGAGGTCCCCTAGCCCAGCAAGGACCAGGGCAGCCCAGAGATTAGCTCCATTCTCAGGCTCATGTTTCCACAGCACCCATTTCTGTCCAACCCAAACCAAATATTTGCCTTCTGAGGATTTCTTGAACTGCACCACCAGACTGAAGCAGTACAAATTCTCTGGAGATACTTTGGGCTTCCCTCACATCCCTGGTTCAGAACTGGTATCCAGAGATAAAGTAAATAAGGAAAAAGGAGTCACTGTGCTCATCATGGAGGGGGCAGAGGCAAGAAGCAGAACATGTCCTCCTGAAGGAGCTGCCATTCCAAAAGGAGTAGAACAAGTCCATCTATAGGTGTATCCCAAATAAATATAAAGAGAATAAATAAAAGGGAGTTTGGAAGGGAGGGACTAGCATGGAGAGGCTCATTAAAGTCTATGTAGAAGGTGATTCTTGAGCTGCATTTGAAGGAAGAGAAGGATTCTGCACAAAGACAAGAGGTGAAGGCTTGTATATGAAGGAAGAACAGAGACTGGTTTGCCTGGATCACAATATGTGGGAGAGGAAGTAATGGTGGAATGAGGCTGGGACTGGATTGTGAGTGCTTTTAAAACCCAGACAGGAGGTTTGAGCTACAAGAAGTCTCTAGAATTTAAGTAGCACAGGAACATCATCAGCACTGCTCTGAAGGAAGTTCACTTTGGTAGCTGAGGTGGGGAGAGACCTGAGGTTGGGAGCCCAAGGAGAAGGCTTGGTCAAGGTAAGAGATGGTGAAGGCCTGAACTTGGGAGAGAAGAGATCGGATGGGAGAACTCTTTGTCAGCAGATTTCAAATTTAAGGATAATGCTGAGACTGCCATTTTGGGAAACTGGAAGAGTGGTGGTAGAAGAGTGATGGTTTCTCTTTTGGACATGCCAGGTTTCCAGTTACAGAGTTGTTCTGGAGAATGTGTCCATGATTCAGAAGAGGAAGTTGGGTTATATTTCAGGAACTAAGTGATGGTGCTCAATCAAGGAGAAGGTAAATGAATGGGACTGAAGAGCTGAGGGAAAAGTGCTTTCTAGGGGCACCAAAATTCAATCAGAACAACAGGACAGAAGTGGGGAACCCTCCTTCTGGACTCAAATCAAAAGGTACGCCCCCCCAAAAGTCGGAATCCGAGAATACTCAGGGCTAAGGGGAAGGCAGAGCGAAGGTCCCAGGACCCCTCCCCCACAACCCAGAGGGCTGAGCCCTCAGCAGCAGCGGGAACCTCTGAGCGGGCAAAGGTGCTGGTTTGCAGGGTCTGCCTTGGGAACAGCGGGGCGCTGGGCTTGGAGCATCCATCTTGGACAGTGGGGAGGAAACCAGGGAGAAATGGGCCCTGGCTGGGTCCCTCCATCGGGCTCCAGTCTCACCCTTGCCTCGAGCACATCCAGACCAATCTAGTTGAACTAATCCCATCAGAACTCCTCAGAGTTTAGGGAGGCGGGCAGAGGCACTTGCCAACAGCAGAGAAGCAGCTGGAGAGAACTGGAGAGAGCCTGGGCAGCCCAGCCTTCCAGGAGTCTTCAGAGCCTCAGTGCTTCATACCACATACAGCCCAGCCCAATTGAACTCAATCCAATCAAAAGCCTCCAGAAGACAGGGAAGCTAACATTCCTCCCCTAGAGACTGTACCAAGAGATCTGACAAAGCTCCAAGAGGGGAGAGTGACAGCCCCAAAACCAAAACAAAATGAGAGGAGCAAGAGCACAGCCAAATGCAGGGAACAAAGAAGGGGTAAACTCGAGCAAACAACAGAAAAAGAAGAAAGAAATTACAATAGACAGCTTCTGCACAGGTAATGAGCAAAGAGCAAATGAAACAGAGGGGGAGGACCCAGCAAAGAAAAAATCAGAAATCCCAGTGAATTAGATACAGGCTTTGGAAGAACTCAAAATGCAATTCAAAACACAATTAAAAGAGGCTGAAGACAATTGGGAAAAGAACTTAAAAACTAAGATAAGTCATCTGGAAACAGAAAATAGTGTCTTGAAAGCCAAAATCAACCAGCTGGAAAATGAGGCAAAGGAGATGAAAGATGAAGTGAAGAAGATGAAAGATGACCTCCAAAGAAAATCCGACCAAAAGGAAAAGGACGACCAAAAAACTAAGGATGAAATCCAGTCTTTAAGAACCAGAATACAACAACTTGAATCGAGCGACCTCACAAGGCAGCAAGACACTATAAAACAAAATCAAAAGAATTAAAAAATTGAGGAAAATATGAAGCATCTCATTCACAAAACAGAGGATTTAGAAAATCGTTCAAGGAGAGACAATTTAAGAATTATTGGCCTACCAGAAGACCATGACAAAAGAAAAAGCCTGGACATTATATTACAGGAAAATATTAAAGAAAACTGCCCCGAAATCCTTGAACAAGAGGGAAAAGTGGAGATTGATAGAATCCACAGATCACCTCCTGTACTTAATCCCCAACTGACAACACCCAGGAATGTTATAGCCCAATTCAAGAACTATAAAGACCAAAGAAAAGATATTACAAGCTGCCAAGAAGAAGACATTCAGATACCAAGGAACCACAGTGAGGATAACTCAGGATCTGGCTGCATCCACACTGAAAAAAAGAAAGGCATGGAATATGATATTCCGGAAAGCAAGGGAACTAGGTCTACAACCAAGAATCAACTACCCAGCAAAACTGACTATATTCTTACAGGGGAAAGTATGGTCATTCAACAAAATAGAAGAATTTCAAGAATTCGTAAAGAAAAGACCAGAGAAAAAGAAAAAAAAAGAACAGAAAATTTGATGTCCAAGCACAGAACTCAAGAGAACCATCAAAAGGTAATTAAAAAAGAGGGGAAAAAAGAAAAACAAAAAAAAAATTTTTAAGCGACTCAATAAGTTAAAATGATATGTATCCCTATAAGAAAAGAGGTCATTGGTAACTCTTAAAAACTGTTGTTATCAGCCGGGCACCAAAAAGAAGTATACTTAGAGGGAACAGCAACAAACTGTATAGGATGAAAGGACAAGACATAAATAGGTATATAGATATATGTGCATGCAAAAATACATATGCATGAGTATGCGCATATATATATATATATAACTAGAGCTTAAAATAGGTTAATATTAAAAGAAATGGGAAAAGAAACAAATGGGGGTAAATTTATATGTCATAAAGAAGCTCATGGTGGGAGGGGGGAGAACATCAATACACTGGAAGGGTAAAGAGGTCAGAGACAGGAAATACTCAACTTTTACGTGCTTTGAAAGTGACTCAAAGAGGGAAAAACAATCCAATCCATTGGGGGCAGAGAATAGATTTGCATCCTATAGGGTAGTAGAAGGGTAACAAAAGGTCTGGTGGGGAGGGAAGCAGTACAAGAGAGGGAGGGAGCAGGGGGTTAATTTTAGAAAGACTACAGGGAAAATAAGGGGGGGATAAATAGGGAGGGGGGTAGAAAGGGAAGTTAAATAAGGGGGGGAACAAGGGAACTGTTCAAAAGCAAACATTGGTGTAGAAGGAAATAGTGAAAGAAGAAAAGGCAGGTAAAGGAGCAGAAATCAAAATGCTGGGAAATACACAGCTAGTAATCATAACTCTGAATGTGAATGGAATGAACTCACCCATAAAACGCAAGCGAATAGCAGAATGAATTAGAGTCCAAAACCCTACCATATGCTGTCTACAAGAAACACATATGAGAAAGGTAGATACACATAGGGTGAAAGTAAGAGGGTGGAGCCAAATCTATTGGGCATCAACTGACAAAAAGAAGGAAAAAATGCAAAGGAAGGAGGACTTGCAGTCCCAGATCTCAAACTGTACTATAAAGCAGTGGTTATCAAAACAATTTGGTACTGGCTAAGAGACAGAAAGGAGGATCAGTGGAATAGACTTGGCGTAAATGATCTCAGCAAGACGGTTTATGACAAACCCAAAGACCCCAACTTTTGGGACAAAAATCCATTATTTGATAAAAACTGCTGGGAAAATTGGAAGACAGTGTGGGAGAGATTAGGTTTGGATCAACACCTCACACCCTACACCAAGATAAACTCATAATGGGTGAATGACTTGAACATAAAGAAGGAAACTATAAGAAAATTAGGTGAACACAGAATAGTATACCTGTTAGACCTTTGGGAAGGGAAAGATTTTAAAACCAAGCAAGACTTAGAAAGAGTCACAAAATGTAAAATAAATAATTTTGACTACATCAAATTAAAAAGTTTTTGTACAAACAAAACCAATGTAACTAAAATCAGAAGGGTAGCAACAAATTGGGAAACAATCTTCATAAAAACCTCTGACAAAGGTTTAATTATTCAAATTTACAAAGAGCTAAATCAATTGTACAAAAAATCAAGCCATTCTCCAATTGATAAATGGGCAAGGGATATGAACAGGCAGTTCTCAACCAAGGAAATCAAAACTATTAATAAGCACATGAAAAAGTGTTCTACATCTCCTATAATCAGAGAGATGCAAATCAAAACAACTCTGAAGTATCACCTCACACCGAGCAGACACTAAAACACTAAAAAAAAGTGAAGCCAGCTTAGAGGGCTGGGGCTGGTGTTTTATTCTTGGTTTT
The DNA here is from genome assembly GCF_027887165.1 of Monodelphis domestica. Lineage (NCBI taxonomy): Eukaryota > Metazoa > Chordata > Mammalia > Didelphimorphia > Didelphidae > Monodelphis > Monodelphis domestica. The sequence goes on along the minus strand of NC_077227.1, from coordinate 715,807,964 downwards.
CTGAGTTAATCATGGGGCAATTTACCAAGTGACAAAGTTATAACTAAGGATGGTAAAAATGAAAAGAGATTGGGGGGTGGGGCAACAGAAGCCAGCAGATGGTTCTAGGTTCACTTGCACTTCCCCATATACCAATATCTTCATTCAGGTGAAGGGAGGAGCTAAAACTTCTAGGCTCTATTTAGAGAGCTAGCCTGGGCCCTGAGTTCATATATTCCTAGTTGGTATGGCAAGTAGAGAATTTAGATTATGTCTAGCAAGAAAGTGAATCTGAGGGCCTTATTGTCTGTCCTTCGTGATAGTCTCTTTTTCCCTTAAACCAGTTGTGAGCCTACATCATACCTTTCCGAGGGCCCTCCAATATGGTGTGGATGAGGCATACCTTAAGTTACCAAAAAGTGGTTTTCCCTATGCCATTTTTCCCCAAGGTCTATCATCTTCTCTGAAGTCGCTTAAGTGCTGCTGGACTCCCAGGCCTTTCCTCCTCCTTCCTGTGTTTTTCCCAGAGTCTCTGCTCCAACTTCCTGTCTCTGTGTCAAACACATCATCTGCTTCTGGGTTTTATCATTTGTTTGGAAAGGCCCTTTTGGCCAGAATTGGGGGAGTAAAATAAAGGAAAGAGGAGAGAGAGACTGAAAGTTGGCTGGTTGATTCTAAACAAATTTAGATTAGCTCCATTTCAGATCCAACCTCTATGATCTGGTCTTCATGTTATGACAATAACAAGAGACCTGGAAAAGACTTCTGGTTCTGTCCTTAATTGGTGATAGAAGCTGGAGAACAGAGAATGGAAAGAAATCCAAAAGAGACTCATCTTGTTGCTCAGCCCCCTTGGGAATGCTGATTGAGCATGCCAGACCATCCTTGATGGGTGATAGCAGTTTCCTGGCCTTGGTCGCTTTGTAAATCCTGTCTTTGGAGAGGTGGGGGGAGTTTTTTCTGTGTGCTACATGGCCACAGGGGAGCATTCTTAATTACCAGAGATACTAACAGCCAAGGGGCCTGAGTAGGTCCAGGAATAACAGTGGCATTTTGCATGTAACCTCCCCTCAGGCTGGTAACATCAGGTGAGTTCTCTGCCTCCTGGCCCAGACCAGCAAGAGTGAGGCCAACTGCCCAGTGCTATCCAGTATTCAAGCTGTGCTCCCAATAGCATATTCCCTGTTATCCCTCCCTGTGGTTTGGGTCTCTGTTCTTTGATCTCATCTCTTCCCACAGCTCTTCCTGGTCAGTCCAGAGGCCTTATGAGAAAATCTTTATTGGTCTCCTTTGCTGCTGGGCAGCTAGCCTCCAAGAGAGGCTCCTCCTTAAAGTCTAAACCAAAGCATCACTATGACAACCATGGGCAGAGAGCCTGTGTGGCATTTGGTCCTGAGGGCAGCACCAGTCCTCTTTAGCCTCCCTGAGACAGAGTACTTCTGAGACTCTTTTTCTGTCCACAAGGATGCCATGTCAAGGGGGTAAAGAAATTATAGGAGTATAAGGGTAGAAGATCTTAAAGAAAGACTGGGAGAAATCAATTTGCCTAGAGGCAGCTAGGTGGCACAATAGATTCTTGGACCAGTGTCAGAAAGACTTGAATTCAAATCCAGAAGCAGACACTTAATAGCTCTGTGATCCTGAGCAAGTCACTTGACCTTCACCTGCTTCCGTTTTTCTCAACCATAAAATGGGGATTGTTCCACCTCCTACCTCCTGGAGTCATCTTGAGGATCAAATGAGATAATATTTGTGAAGCACCAGTGCCTAGCACACAGTAGGCATTTAACAAATGCTTGTTTCTTTCTTTCCCTTGGAAAAAAAAGGGCAATACTGCAGGAATCATAGGTTATCCAGATAATTGAGATTTACTTGCCATGGCTTTGCCCACAAAGTTTTGGAGATAACACTTGGAGTCCACCTTGATCCTATCAGAGCTTATCTGCTTCCCCTTCTGCATGGCTGGATATGAAGAAAAGCATGCAGATCTTCCAGGAAGTAGAACTTTCCTCAAACTTGAGACAAGATCTCAAGTAGTGAGAGAATCCTTAAGGCTTGTCCTTTTCATTAGTTCATCATCCCTTGATAGTGTTTGTTTTCCCCTTTTTTCTGCCATCTTTTGATAGATCCATGACCACATGCTGATCCAGAGCTCTTTGGGAGGAAACAATCTGAATGAGCTGATAAAAATCTGTAAAGACTCTGTTTATGGACTTAGAGGTAGGTAGGGCAAGAAAGCCCCACCTGGAAGCTTCTTCCTCCTGTTTTTAGTGCCCTTCTCTCTTAGAAGAGCACTCTGTAAAGAAGGCCTGCTGCCAAAAAGAGCAGGTGGTTGATCTCCTGCAGCAGGCAGCCTTGAGCCAGGCCCATGCTCCAAAATGCACCTCCTCTCTAGTGCCCTGCCAGGCCTGTCCTTTCTGGGTACATATGAGGGACAGAGACTTGGGGGAGCCTTTTGGGGTATGAAGCCTTGGATGGAATCACCTGGAAGTTCTCCTTATGGCGACAGAATCAGTGAAGCTGCCATCTTCCATCCTTCTCCTCCCTTACCCCCAGGCCAGAAACAATCCATCTAATTCTAATAATAGGCCACACAAATATAGGAGGAGCCTCTGACCAACACAGCCACAGTGGGCTGGAGACAGAAATTCCATCAGAGCCTTCAGGTCTGTGTGAAAGGGGGCAATAAGAGGCCTCCTGCCAAGGCAGTCAATAAACCAGTGCATCTCACCAGCTGAGACATCTATGCTGAAGGGACCCCACCATATCTCCATTTTTTATGGGCCATACTGATACCCTCATTCTATCTACTATTGGATACCTGCAGTAGAGTTCTGCCCTTATGCTCACCCACTCCTGTGGTGTAGAGCAAGCAGAGAAGGGCACTCCAAAGAATAGTGACTGTCCCTCTTATCTGCTACACCCCCCCCCCCCAATCTTTTGTGTTGTTTGCCCACCACCCCACCATACTTGATTCTGAAGAACTTACCAGACCATTGTTTAATGACATTTATGTTTTATTGATATATATTTTAAAATGCAGGTACATGTTTCATGATTGCCATCTAGATTCCATTATTGATCCTGAGCTCATAGAACCTGACAGAGCTTCTTGGAGAGATGATGATACAACAATCCTTAGATCTTTAGATCTATTCTTGTAGGCCCCTTTGTTACATGAAAAAGGATCCCTTTCTCCATCTTCTCTAAACTCAGATTGAATTCCTCCAGTTGATTCTTTGGGGCACCCCATAGTCTATGGTCTGGGACATTTTCTCACACGCCCTCCCTTCCTGTGTGCAGTCTGTTTAGTGCATGTCATCGTTCTAGCTATAGGTTCCATGCAGTTGTTATTCCATGATCAGGGAAGTGTTCCCTTCTCCCCAGGCCCATCAGAACTGCCCCCGCTGAACCCCCATTTTCCAACTCCAGGTGATATGAAGTTCCAGGAGGCTCTGACCAAGCCAGCTCCCAGCTGAGGTCCTGAGGGTCGTTACTAGCTACCAAAACCCTCCAGCAAGCTCTGGGACACACACACACACACACACACACACACACACACACACACACACAAGGCACTACTCTGGTGAAACCAGCTGAACTTTTCAATCTGTTTATCAACATGGCAGCCACAGCTTCTTTCAGCAGTCAGCAGCAAACAAAGGGAAGTGATTAGTATCCTGAGAATTCTAATAACCAGCTTGGTGGAGGGAGGAGGTGAAGGACAGGAAGAGCTCTTGCCAACTGTGAATGGCTGTTTCTTTCTTCTTTCTCCTCCCCTGTTGTGGTTTTTTTAATAAGTGGAGCACACAAAGAGAATCCTTTCTGGGAAGTTTGATGTGCGAAGAATTGTAATTCTTTGTTAGGGTATCAAGTAAACACATGCTCAAAACCCCTTAGGATGAATTGGCATTTTGTACCCTTGCTGGCTCTGTCCAAAGAGGCATGGATATAATGCTTTGGGTTGTGCAGCCTTGTACGTGGCTTGTCCAGGTGAGGTGTAAGAGTAAGATATCACACAGTGGGAAGAATGCCAGGCCTGGAGAGAAGAGGTCCTGGGTTCAAATGTGGCCTCAGATACTTCCTACCCATATAACCCTGGGCAAGTCACCTAACCTCAGTTGCCTCACTCTTGCCAGTCTTCTGTCTTACAGTCTTTACTAGGATGGAAGATAAGGGTTTCAAACAAACAAAGAATTAGGATCAGTAACCAGTTTGTGTTATAAACCAAACCCTATTACACCTTAGAATAGGAATTCTAGCCCCTGTTTGGAATCCCTTACTCTCTGTATATGCACTCTTCTATCCAGTGAAGCCAGCTCCCTTGCTTGCCCCTCTCACTTAGCACTCTTGTTTCCCACCTGCATCTGTTTTCCCGGGCCATCCCCCATTGCTCTGTCTCCTTGTTGCCTTCTCTTTGACTTCCCCAGCTTCCTTAAAGTCCCAGCCAAAGCCTCCCTTCCCCAAGAATCCTTTCTCATTCCTTTCATGCCAGGGTCACCCCCTCCCCCGGACTTTCTCCCATGTATCCTGTAGTTGTTTGCATGCCGTCTTCCCCGTTAGACTGTGAGCTCCTGAACAGCAAGGACTCCTTGGATTTGGGGGTTATTCTTTGTATGCCTAGCATTTAGCACGGTGCCTGACACATAGTGGGTGCTTCATATATTATTTGAATTCCTCAGAGACCCTTCAGAGATGTGGTCATTTGTCTTCTGATGGTTTTCTTCCCAAGAAGGACTGGGTGGACCCACTTTGGGGCATTGGGCCGTTGTGAGGTTAATTCTTGCTTTCTGATATGGTTTCTGGGTTTGCTGGTACAGAAACAGGCTTACAGCAAAACAAGGTCCTCTCTCACCTGAGCCTGGAGGACATCATTCCACCAGCCCCCTCCTCTTCTCCCTGATCACTCTGGCTGACTTCTCTTTCCTTTTTCCTGCACTTCTTCTATGGTACAGTCTATCCTTTGTCCTGAAGCCTACTTAATCACTGGTGAATTGAGTTGGAAGGAACTTTAGCTATCCTAGTCCAAGCTTCTAACCCAAGTAAGAATCCCCTCTAGCATCTCTGAGAGATGGTCATTAAACTTCTTAAATACTTTGTCACTCGACCTCTCATAGGGCCATCCATTCCACATGAGGGCTCCTCTGAGAGCTAGAGTTTGTTCTCACAGTGAATCAAGTCTGCTTCTTTTTATGTCTCCTTTGGTGGTGGCCCTTCAGATGTGTCTCAAGACCGTTCTCCCACAGCCCATCCCAAGGCTCTTCTTCAGGCTGAATATTCCCAGTTTCTTGCTGTGATTTCAGTTTGAGACACGCCCTCCCCCCTCCAAGGGATGACGAGAACTGAGCCCCCTACTTCAGATGGGATCCAGTCAGTGACCTAAAGGTTCTTTGGTCCTTGCTACATCCTTGATCCCAGACAGCATCCTGTTATCAATGCACACCACACGTGTAGTTGGCCTTGTCATGCTTTTGGCTCACATTCAGTTTGTTTTCATTTGAACTATTAAGCCAAATTTCCCCCCACCTGATAGTGTTCTAAGCAGAATTCAAGACACTGTATTTAGCCCCTGTTAAATCCCATCTTAGCTCATTGTTGCCTGCCATGGAGATAATATAGAACTGTGACAACTGTCCCCCTTGTGTGAGCTGGCCTTCCTTGCACTTACTCATCTGCAAGCCTGATCAGCGTGCCTTCCACGTCTTCATTCACATCACTTTAGACAGTTGGACAGACCATAGCTGAGGACACTTTCCTCCCAATGAATATTGAGCCATCCATCAACGTTCTCTGAATGCAGTTGTTTAACCAGCCATCACCTCACCTGGATGGGTTACCCACCCTCATTTTTCCATCTTGCACCCAATAATATCTTGAGAGACGTTGACTGGAATCCAAATACGTCGCGAGTCTGCTTGTTTCTTTCCTTATCGTGGCGCTCATTCCCAGGCACCAAATGGCAGCCCTCTGTGCTCTCACATAGCCAGTCCAGCTGCTCCAGGTGTCCCGTGTCACTGGTATGTGATGGTAGCATGGCATGCCTTGGTGACAGCTTCAGCTGTTGGATCTCATCACAGGCATGGTGGCAGCTGCAGGGAGCATGTGTGTTCGACCAGTTGTTCCCCCTTCCCGGGATCCGCTCCCCTTTCTTCTTTAGCTTGGCCCTCCTATACACTTTGAAACCATAACTCCACAGACAAAGCTTTGCAGAAGGTCGCGCTTACAAGGCCTGAGAATGATCAGGAAGAAATCAGTAGAGCAGCAAGGTGGCTCCATGGATAGAGAACCAAGCCTGGAGGCAGGAGGTCCTAAGATCAAATCTGGCCTCAGACGCTTCCTAAGGTGACCCTGGGCAAGTCCTCTAACCCCATTTGCCTTAAAAAGAAGACATCAGAATGCCTTTCTTTCTAAAAGACACGTTCTTTGTACTGGCCTGCTGGATGTGTGGGGCTCCAAGGGGGAGGGAGTGTCTCAAACTGAAATCACAGGAAGAAACTGAGAATATTCAGCCTGAAGAGAGACCAGAGAACTTGTTTTGTGGCCCCCCTGTTATCTCAGCTTCACTTTGACCAGTTACTCATCTCAGCCTTGGGTGTTTCTTGGCTCTAAGCTCCATCTGCTTTTCTGTTCATTGCAACAAATACTCATAAAACAGCTACTCTGCCTAGAACTCCACTAGGAGCCAAGCCCGCAAAGATAAAAGCAAGCTGGTGTCTGCCCTCAAGGAGCTGACAGTCTGCTGGGGAGGGAGGGCACAGAATGTATTTGTGTATAAGTAAATACAAAGTAACACAAAAGAGTTTCCAGAGGAAAAAAGAATTACTGGAGAGCCCAGGAGAGACTTCTATAGGAGACCATTCCTGAGCTCTGCAGGGAGAGTGGGAGCGAGGGAGAGAAAGGAAAGAAAAAGAGAGGAGGGAGAGAGAAGTCTCCATGTGTGGCTTATAATACCAAGGCACAGAGGCAGGAGGTGGATTGGTCCATACATGGAACAGCCAACAAGGGAGTGTGGTCAGGTTGGAGAGTGGATAAAGGGAAAAATACCAAATGACTGAGAGGATAGTGGTAACCTTGGGGGGGGGGGGTTAGAAGCTAGACTGGATTTTTTATTTTAGCCTGGGGTAAGAGGAAACCAGTGAAGGTTCTGGTTTTGGTTTTAGTGGGGCTTATTACATAGTCAAATGTATGTTTCTGGAACCTCCTTCTGGCATCTTTGTGGAAGAGGAATACAAGAGGGGACAGACTAGAGTCAGAGAAACCCATCCAGAAGCCTGGGCAAGAGGTGACAAGGAAGTGAAGTAGGGTAGAGGCTTTGTGAGTAAGAAGAGGTGGATGCCAGAGATGCCATGGAAGGAGGAGAAATATGACTTAGTAACAGGATCTGGGGATTGAGCGAGAAGGAAGAATCAGAAATGACTCCCAAGTTGTGAACCTGGGTGATCAGAAGGGCAGTTGTGCCATCAGCAGAATTTGATTTCAGAAGCTAGATGGGTTTGGGGAGAATTATCATTCAGTCTCTTCCAGCTTAAGATCTTTATGGAACATCCAGGTGGAGGTGGCCATCAAGTGATTTGCAGTCAGAGCCTGGAGTTAAGGAGAGATTAGGTGGTGGAAATACAGGATGTCCCCAAAGTCTTAGTACAGTTTTGAGCTCTAGTGGTTTGAAACTACATTCAGACTTTTGAGACACCCTATGTAGAATTGGGAATCATTTGCATAGAGATGATCATCAAAACCAGGAGACCTGATAAAGAAAAAAAAATTCCAAGATAGAACCCCTTGGGGACACCCCACTTATTGGGCTAGAAGAGGAAGATGAGCTAAGTAAGGAGACTGAGAAGTGATGAGACAGGTGAGAGGAAGAACCAAGATAGTGCACTGGCCCAGAAATCAAGGCAGGGAGAGGGGCTTTGCACAGAGAAGTCTAGCTGAAAGTATCAAGGCTACTGTGTGGTCAGGCACTCAAAAGAGCTCACTGAATTTAGCACTTCAGAGAATTATGGTAACTTCCCAGAGAGTCGTTTTAAGCGGTGGGGTCAGAAGCCAGAACGGAAGAAATCAAGAAGAAAAAGGAGGCAGCAAGGCTCACCAGCTCTCTGTAGGAGTCGGTCTGTGAAAGAGATGAGCTGTAAGATGACAGCTTGGCTGGATGGTGGGGTCAAAGTTTTTTAAGGAAGAAGGACACCAGGGCCTGTTTGTAGGGAAGGAGCCAATGATAAGGCAGTTGGTCCAGGGAAGAAGCTCCTAGAGAAAACAGCAGGGGCAGAATCAAGAGAACAAGTGCATGGATTAGGCTTGGCAAAAGTCAAAGATTCTATGGGGGCTGGAGTCCAGAGTGGGGAAGAAGGAGGAGCTCAGCAGCTTCGGTTTTCTCACTAAAGGCTGACACACACCCAGAAGATAACTTACCCCTCCTGATCTCTGAAGCTCCCAAGACACAAAACCCCACCGTCCACACCCCAGTTTAGGGAGCCTTGGAGTCCAGAGTGACCTAGAGCTTCTTTGGAGCAAGCATTCTGCTGCCCTGGATGCCCAGAGGCAGGCCAGTAGCTGGGATGGCTATAACCCTGACCATGGGCTGCCTTCTCAGTCGGTAGAGACCACAAGTAATTTGGGAGTTCTAATAACTAGAACCTTTTTGCCTTTCTACCCGTACCTTTGATCACGAAGTACTTATGGCAGGAGAGTACTGATGGGGGGAGAGGGGCGGTGAGAATTATTGGGAGGAGGGGTTGGTAGCCATTATGTTGCTGGGAGAAGAATCTCAGAACCCCTTCAGATGGCAAACCCTTGATTTGTGTCCTTTTTATTTCTGTTTGGTTTCTTCCCCCTTCTTCTGGATCCATAGCAGGGGGTTGGAGTGGGATCGAGGCAGCCTGTCTGTTTGCAACTTGGTGGTTTGGGTCCTGGGGATGTTACCCTATTTCTCCATTACCAAATGCTCTAGGATTTTCCTAGTGCCACCAAAAACAAAAAACAACCCTCCAGCTAATCAAAACCAGGCTGGCAGCAAGGCCTCAGCTTATATTCAGATGGGGATTTTGGCAGAGCTTGGATGCTGCTCAGTAGCAGGATAGAATGAAGATGGGGGGAGGGTGGTGGCCCCCAACCTGTATCATTCAGTTGCAAGGCCACCACAAATCAAAGGCAGTCTTGGTTCAACACCTCCAGCCCCGTTGCAGACAGGCCCCTCCACTCAGAGCTGAATTTTGGGTTTTAGGTTCCAAATTAGATGAGAAAGACTTCTTGAGAGGACTTGGATGTTAAACCTCAATTTGGAAAAGTTATGGAGGGGTGGACCCCAATTGAAAGGTGCTTCCATGTGGGGATTTTGGGGTCTTTTTGGCTTCCATGTGGTTTAAGAGCAGATTGGGGAGGGAAGAGAAAGCCCTTAGCAGCTTCTTCCTGAGCTTTGTTGTCCCTACTCCATCTGACTTTCCTATAGTATTTTGGGAAACTTCCTTTTGTAAACTCTTTGAGAGCAGGGACTCTGCCTTGCTTCGTATCATCATCCCTTAACATAGTTCCTGGCATCTAGGAAATGGTTAGTAAATTCTTATTTACTTGTTGGCTTCTTTGTTTTATGTTTTACTTTATTATAAATAGCAACTAGCACCTTACAGATAATGGTAGGTGCTTTAAAACTACTACTTGCATTTAAAATTGCCCTCCCACTTTTTCAGTTTCTCCCCAGAATACTCTCCAGGATTCTGGATGTCCTCCCTCATTTTTCTTTGTGTGATCAGTGCTAATAGATGCCCCCATTCTTTGGGTTTCATTTTGCTTGGTTTGTTTTCAGTGCTGTCAGAAAAGTCTTTCCAGATTTCTTTTTGGTTCACATAATCATTCATCTTCATTACTTTTTTCTCGTCTTCTCTTTTTCAAAAAGGCACAGAGATCAGTTCTCTAGTTTCTTTTCTTTTTTTCCTCTAGTTTATTTTCTGAGAAGTCTCCTTTGGACATCTACCTTCTCCACCTGCCTTTTCCAGTGTTTCTTTTCTCTAATATTTACCCGACCAGTCCTGGGTTACCTCCTTTCTTTGGCCCCCTGCCTTTGTACCATTTTGAAACCCTATTCCTTACTACTTCCCAACAAGAAGCTTTCCTTCCATCCTAGTTAGTTATCTGAGCTCTGACTCTACTCTCCAGCAGCCAAGCAAGTAAATATGATGGATGGTACCCTGAGGGTCCCTTTGGAGATTCTGCCTCAGATACTGTTTGCTTCTGAGTTTTTAACAGAGAAGATAGTTAATGAGTCCAACATAGCCCCAACAAGACTTGCCCTTGGCCTCTAGCCTTTTGGGGCTGTTGAAAGTTAATGAGGGCAGGATGTGGGTGTTACACTTTTGGATCTGTAGCAAAGGTGAGGCTTGTTGGAAGGAATGGAATCCAGCCTCTTTTTGGATCTCTGCTTGTTTAAACAAGCCCCCTCATGCCAGCACAAGGCTTTGAGTCCAGCTCAGAGTCACACAAAGTCACGCAAAAAAACAAAAACAGTGCCAGCCCTATCTCACCAGTAAGGCTCCTCTGCTGACCCTCAGATGGACGAGTTCTCCCCAGTACCTTGATCAGTCTGTGGCCAAGATGAAGAAGAAGAAAGAAGTGAAGAGCCCTCAGGCTTAACATGGTTGGATTCCCAGGGTTCCTTGGGACTTGCCCACTGTAGGGATAGAGAACCCCAGTCACCTAACCCTCAGTGTTTTATTCTGTCTTGTACAGGCAGCTGTGTCTATTGTTGAATGCTGAGAACATCTTCCACTCTATGGCCGACATCCTTCTCCGAGAAGAAGATCTCAAATTTGCCTCAACAATGGTTCACACCCTCAACACTATCTTACTGACCTCCACAGAGCTCTTCCAGCTAAGAAATCAGCTCAAAGACCTGAAGACTCTGGTACTTCATCCCCAAGGACACTCCACCAAGCCTCTTCCCCTTGCTATGTATGATCTAATCCTCAAATAAGTGCAGAAATTTACTAGCCCAGACCCTGCTCATATTCCTCATTCCCTTCCACTTCTAACCTCAAGACCACGGGAGTAAAACGAATTTTCATTTAGAATTTCTTCCCAACTTGGCATTCAATTTGAATTGCCCTAAGAAAGTCATGAAATTCTCCCATCTTAGGAGCAGGTCACCTCTGGATTTCCAGCCTTGTCTTTTACCAGTCCATCTGCTTATAGGAGACTTTAGGATCCTTGCCTTATGTCCAAGGGAATGGAATTACAGCCCTTCCAACCTCCCATGCCCTTCTCTCCTTCCCCACCAAACCCCTTGAGGTTTGTGGTTGTTGTTTTTAACTCTTACCTTCCATCTCAGAATCAATACCTTGTATGTTGGTTCCAAAGCAGAAGAGCAATAAAGGCTAGGAAAATGGGGATTAAATGACTTGCCAGAGTCATACAGCTAGGGAGTGTCTGAGGCCAGATTTGAATCCAAGACCTCCTGACTCCAAGCTTTGTGCTTTTTCCACTGAGCCACTTAGCTGCCCCTGCACCCCTCGGTTTAAAAAAGAAATGCACCCTTGATGGTTTTCCCCATAGGCCAGGCTGAGAAAGAATCTAGATGGCCTTGCAAAATGACTGCAGTCTTCTCTGAGATCCTTCTTGATAGTTGAGTGAGCTGGAGTGAACTTTGCCTCCTTGAGTGGAGAATTCTAGGGGCTGACAAGTCCAACTTGGAATCCAGCCGCCATGTTTTTAAGGGGCTCCCTGTCCAGGGACCAGCCCCTAGGAAGTTCTCTCTCAATGCCAGACCTTTAAAACACTTTACATTTGTGAGAGGTACATTGTCCAGGGCAGAGGAGCAGGGGTCAGGGCCCCTCACCCTTTTCCCTCAGCAGCTGTATCCATCTGTACCCAGGAATTGTAGCCTAGAGCTTGGGGTATCATGTTGCCTCTGTCTCCAAGGACAAGTTGGATTCCATCTGATGACTCTGACTCAGGGTGGTTGGAGAAAGCAGGAAAGAGATTGCAAGTCTCTCCAGCTGTAACCACAGTGTTCTCCCACAGGCTTTCTTTGGCAGAGTTTAGAGTCCCATAAAGAGCCCAGCGTCCCTTGTCCCAGGTTTAACAGAGAGGAAGAAGCTAAATGCTGTGGGTTAGGAGAGAATGTAATCTGGGAGCCATGAATCTGGGAACAAGTAGGGACAGCCAGAGAGGTTGGGTCCTCAGGACATGCCCAGAGTCCTGGCATTTGGCATAAGAGATTGAGGGGCAGCAGGTGAAGCCGGTAGACCTGGTGAGGGCAAGCACAAGCCTCACGGCTCGAATAGAATCCACCAGGCCCACCGGGTCCTCTCGGCTGCAGATGCTGGGTGACCTCAGAGACCTCACCCCCTCTATAGCAAGGTTCACAGAATTTGACTCACATCGACTTACAGACAAACAAGCCCATATCTGTAAACTGCCCTGGACTTCTTGGAAGGAGCTGGAGATTCGCCCTAGCCATCATCACTGTGGTTATTTCCAGACACTTGCAAATTCATCAAGAATTTTCCCTTGGGGCAGAAGTTCCCTCCAGCTCAGGCTCAGCCTTTGCCTGACCCTCTGCATAGGGTTGGAAGACCTGAGAGGCAATAGGAGGAACTGGTCTCCTGGGGTGGATGCTAAGAGGAGAGCCCAGGTGGGACACTGCTGGGAGAAGGCCTGGCCTCCAGCAGAGAATGTCCCAGCTCCTCGGGCTCCTTCCCAGGCCACAGGGTCCAGGGGAACCAATTAGCATATTCTGCTGAAGGCCGGAAAGCCAAAGCAAATGAGGGGTCTTCCTTGGAGCTGGCCTCAGCCACAGGTCATTTCCCTCTTGGTGCTGGGGGCAGAGCAGTGATGGCAGGGCCTGAGAGAGGCGTCAGCATTGCCTCTGGGCCTTGCTGGCACTTCCCCTGCACTGCCCAGCTCCCTTCTCAATCTCTCTCTCTCCCCCAGGAGAGCCAAAGCTTGTTTTGCTGCCTGTACCGGTCCTGGTGCCACAACCCGGTCACCACAGTGTCCCTCTGCTTCCTTACCCAAAACTACCAGCATGCCTATGACCTCATCCAGAAGTTGTATCCTTTTCCACAGCTGCGGGGGCCCTGGATGCTGGGCACCACGGGGGCGAGGAGCTGGCAGAGGAGGGAAGAGTGCCCCAGAAGGCATGGCTCTGGGTCACCTTGGGGAAGATCCTTCCCTGGGTAGAGCTCGGGCCCTCTCATGCCACGTCATCCACAGAGAGGGGTTGGTACACCCTTGGCAAGGGCCCCTTGCCCTCTGACCACCGTGCAAGTCTGGTATTCCTCTGCCCTCGGTGTAGCGCCTTCCACCGCTTTCCCCTCTCCCACATCATCTACCTCGATGAGGCAGTGGGAAACTGGGCTGCCACCCATAAGGCCGTGTCAGAACCCAGGCCGGCTAGAAAGGAGAAAGCTGGGGAACTGGAAGCAGAGTTCACTTGTGAGAGGTGGGAAAGCTTGGCCTGCTTTTCATTAAGAGCAGCAGAGACCAAATGAAAAAGAAATTCCATTCCCGTGTTTGGAGAACCTGGCTCTGCACGTGGGAACCAGGCCCAGAGGGAGAGCTGAGCTAGGGAGGACATTAGAACCCTTTGGTTCTGTTCTGCGGACTGCCTTGTGGGCCAGGCTCTTCCTGGGCAGCCTCCCTTCCCCTCTGACCCCAGCCCAGAGCGGGAGCGTGTCAGAACCCGGGGTTGAATCCAAAGGATTCCGTCTAGGCCGGGCATCTGTGGAACTCCATGTTGTTTCCATCATCCCAGTAAGGTACTTTAAATTAAAATTCTCTTTCCTTGACTGACTGTCCAGTGGAGATCTGGAGGTCACCGTGGATTTTCTCACTGAAGTGGACAAGCTCGTGCAGCTGATCGAGTGTCCGATTTTCACATGTAAGCGCATTGGGGACGCGCGTTCGTATGTGCTCCGGTGTCTTGGTGGCGGGCCCCTCTTCTTCCTCAAAGAACAGCTCCACAAGTAAATAGAGCAGAAGTGATGTGTCTTTCTGCCAGGGGCAAGCCAGGGCCTTTGTAGAGCCTCTGATGGTGTGGGGGCAGAGCTCGATGCCAGCACCGAGATGGGCTGTCAGCTCAGGGGGGTCGGAGCCTGGAGCTGGTGCCGACCAGGCAATAGCGAGGAGACAAATGGGTCCGTAAGGCTTCTTGTGGAAGGAGAGAGCAGACTGAAGGGACAACCGAGGGCGTCCAGAGGGGACCCCAGCCAAGCCCTTTGGAAAGGGGCACGTTCAGAACCTACGTCCTCCGTATACAGCCAGGGCACGTGATGGTCAGTCCTGAGGGTATGACTTGGATCACCCCCAACTGTGAAATGGGTACAGTGAAGGAGTCTCCTTGCATCCCTCCCTTGGGGTGGGCTTAGCCTCACCCCCTCAGCTCTGGGGGATTTTCCAGCCCTTTCCCCCGATAGCCAGGGTTTCCTGCTACAACCACGGCCTTCAAGTACTTTTCCATCTCTCAGGGTCTTACCTGCTCCCCTAAGAGCCCTGTCCTGTCCTGTTGGTATCCAGATCACCTGGAGGGGGAAGAGGCAGTCCTGTCTGCTGGGCCCAGAGAGAAGTCATTATGGTTCCTAACGGCAGCCAGTGGGGAGAGCAGTTTGCCTTAGACACTGCTTTAAGAGCACAGGTGTTTACAGTGTGGCTAGAAACACGTGCCCTGGAGTAGGAGAGCAGGGCAGGCCTGGGCACTTTGCCTGCCCCCAGCCGCTGTAGATGGATGCTCTTCTTGGTCTCCCTGCTCCCCTGGAGAATAAAGCTGAATGTGGAGATGGGGAGATTGTTGCTTCAACTCCTCTCCCATTCGTGTGGCTGGCTTGCATCATCAGTAGGCTACCACAGTGATCAGTGCCATGGAAACAGAGAGAGACCCTGTTTCCCAGAAGGATGCGTTAACAACCGCTTCTCCCAAGGGGCTTCCTCTCCTCTTCCCTTCTGGCCTTCTTTTACCAGGGATCCCAGCCCTCTGAGGCTCAGACTTGATCCAGGCCTCAAAAAGCCAGCAGAGATCCGAACTCACACCCAGCCCCTCCGTCCTCCAGAACTTTGGGTAGAGCCCTTGTCATCGGCTTAAAAAAACAAGCCATTGAACACCTACTGGGTACAGCCCTAGAGATGCTAAGAGGCATAAGTCAGTCGTGCTTCACAGAGCTCACTAGCTGATAGGACAAAGAGGATGCTGCCTTTTGTTGTCTTAAATGCCAGATGCTTGCTAAAGACAGGAACTAGTTGAACAGATGTATAAAGAAAAATCAGCAGGTGAGAGATTATCTCCTCTGGGGTTACCCTGAAGCGAAGAGTCCAAGCATCCCATCACTCTGAGGAAGGAAAAATCCTGAATTAGAAATTTCTAGAAACATCATTAAGACTTACAGCCCCAATGCAGCTGGGCCAAGGAGATGGTTTAAAAAGCCTTTCCTCCTAGGGACAGCTAGGTGGCTCCATGCATAGACCCAGCAGGTCCTGGGTTCAAATCTGGCCACAAATCCTTCCTAGCTTATGTGACCGTGGGCAAGTCACTTAACCTCCATTGTCTAGCCCTCCTCTGCCTTGGAGCCAGTACTCAGTATTGAATCTAAGATGGAAAGTAAGGGTTGAAAAGAAAAGGAAAGAAAAGAACCCTCGTCCTCCTGGCCATGTGGAGACACCTTCAACAAGTGAAGGTCACCTCGTGGGGAGAAGGCCTCCTCATTGTGGCAACTGAGAACTAACCCCCAGGCTCCAGAGCATGGACCCAGATACCTCTTATCCCCACCATGAAAGGCCAGGCCAGGGCAGGGGGCAGCCAGCATCTGAGCAAGCAGTGGTAAGCCACAGGTTCATCGCTGCCTTCACCCACCATTAAAAAGGCAGTTCCCCAGCATGCATCTAGCTGCCCTTCCTACGCCATGTTGACTCTTGGCCTGGCATTCCCCAAGGGGCAAAGGCAATGATTCTTGGATTTGCACTAACCTGGTTGTTGTCATGGGAATCATTGGAGGGAGTGCCACTTCAAGTGAAATATTGTAGGCTATCCTCAGATGGGGGACCCCAGAAAAGAAATGCTGCTTCAGGGAACAAGAGGCCAAATCAGATTTGCTTATCTAGGGTAGAACCAAAGTGTCAGCTTCTAAGAAGGAAAATCTGCCTTGCCTTAGACCCTCTCTTTGTTCACTAAGAAGGAAAGGCCCTCTCTGTCCTCTGAGGAAATTGGTTACGCTTCTCTTCCAAAGATGACCCCAAAAACTCAAGCTTAGACGTGGCACTGCTGATGCCACTCTTTTTTAGAAACAGACCTAGTGGGAAGGCTCCAGGTTCATCTCCATTCTCCTTTACCTTCCGTTAGCAAAGGAGGGTTTTCCCAACCTGGGAAGTCTAAGAGAGGCAGCATGTTGGAGTGTGATTTCAGTCTGAAGTCCAGAAGCATCCGCCAGCTAACTTCCTCTACACTTAGAAGCCAGAAGCTCTCACGCGCACGCAGAGAGAGTGTGTGTGTGTGTGTGTGTGTGTTCAGCCAAATATGAAAGCATTTTTCCATTCTGTCCTCCCTTCAAGCTGTCCTAATCCACTGCATTTCTCCCCAGATCACCCTATTTATAGCTCTGCCGTGCTGGCACGTGCAAGAGCAGACACAGGAATCTGTACAAGCATCAAACCCTCTTGTGAGGGTTGTAGCTGGGCACCTGGGAAAGAGGGAGTGAATCAGCACAAGATCCAGACCCTACCGGAGGTTTGGTGGGGAGCCAGGGGCTAGATCCCCTTCTTTGCTTTGGCCAAGATCAGGCTCCCAGTTCTTTCTGTAAAACACCAATTTGTCCAAGGGAAATAGCCAAGTCCCTGGCTTGCTTGCTTTTCTTTCCCACCTCAGACATCTGCACTTCCTGAGGACGAGGGCCTAGGGCAGGAAAGATGGGTGGGTCCTTCGGGTGGAAAGGAAGAAGAATATCCCCGTGACCCTGTGCCTTCTAGGTAGAGCAAGGCTACGCTTTTGTTGCCCTGTCAGGCCTGAGCTCAAGAACATGAGGTGGCAAGCCTTGCAACAGAAGAGCCGGCTGGATTCCCCTCATCCCAGGGGCACAAGGGAACTCTGGTGCAAGAAGGATGTCTGTATGATGGGCAAGGAGACTGCTCTCCCCACTTCCTGTGGGAAGAAGGACGAGAGGAAGTGCAGGGCAGAGGACAGACCGCTCCCGTTCCTCTTGCCCCCTCAAAGGGCTTTGACCTGGAGGCCTGGATAGAGAAGGGGGTCGGGGGAGGAGGGACACCCCACCAGAGCCGGAGAGGAGGGACCCGGTTTGCTTAGACCTTCCTTTTCTCCCTCTCCCTCAGATCTGCGCCTACAGCTGCTGGACGTGAAGAACAACCCCTACCTGATCAAAGCCCTGTACGGTCTGCTCATGCTTCTCCCTCAGAGCAGTGCCTTCCAGCTCCTGTCCCATCGACTGCAGTGTGTGCCCAACCCAGAGCTCATGCAGACCGAGTAAGTCCCTCCCCAGCTCCATCTGCCCAGGGCCTTCTGGGGGGCTGACCAGTCCACCCAGGAGCCCCCAGACGTCTGCAAAGCCATCGGCCAGCCGCTTCCCCCTCTGTGTCAGCGGTGTTGGTTCAGGGCAGAGACAGGCCACCAGGCCCAGGGCTGACTATGTGCTCAGGGAAAGCTCGGCCTCCTGGAATGGAAATAGCCAGAAGCCGTGGGGGTTAGCAGATCAGCACCTCCTGCAAATGCTTTTCTCAAACAACTCAGAGCCAGCTTTTGAAGGAGCCCTGACTGTGATGGAATCCAAAAAGTCAAAGGTTATCACAGAGTTAGGGAAAGGGGAGGTTTGGAGAGAAACGGGGCAGCACCAGCAGTGCCAGTGAGAAAAGAATGGCGGGCCAGGAAGATCGAGGCCTCCCTCCCTCTAGGCCCTCTGGTCCCCGAGACTGGGCCTCCTAGCCTTGAGACCCTCAAATACCAGAAGCCAAGCTGGAGCCCTTCACCTGCCTCTG
The DNA here is from genome assembly GCF_027887165.1 of Monodelphis domestica. Classification (NCBI taxonomy): domain Eukaryota; kingdom Metazoa; phylum Chordata; class Mammalia; order Didelphimorphia; family Didelphidae; genus Monodelphis; species Monodelphis domestica. Next base: position 715,790,024 of record NC_077227.1, on the reverse strand, counting down.
GGGCAACCGGAAGCACTGGCATGGTGGGGGCCAGAGGATGTGTCTTGGAAGTTACTGAGGGGCCCCCAGGGGTGGCTGACTCCTTGCCAGGAGCTGGCCGAGCGGGAGCACAGCTCCCAGAATGCAGTGGGCTGAGGGCAGCCATGTCCCAGAAAGAGTGACTCTTGTAGGGGGCACCCCAGACAGGAAAGGCAGGGCCTGGCCTAGCACTAGGCCCCCCAACAGGGCTTACTGTCTCCAGCGGCCTCCAGAGAATCGGATTTTGGCCCCGAAGGTGGGGGAGAGGGAGGCTCCCACCCATGAGTCCATCCCTGGCCAGGCCCTGGGAGCCTGTTGGGTTTTGTCTATATTTGGTAACCCTTGGAGGGCTCTGCCTCATCCACAGGCATTTGGCATCAGAGACGGAAAATTTCACTTGTCAGGTCACCATGGAAACAAGCGGAGTCAGGGAGAAGATTTACACTGAATGGAGGGAGCCCAGCTTGAATCAGATGCCCCCATTTGTTTGGAATCCCTCTCTCCCCACCCCCAGGCCGCTCCCCAGGTTGTAGGATGTCTGAGCCAGCCTTGATGCAGCTACCACAGCCTTTTAGCATCGGCTTCTGTGGAGCCTGCTCTCTGGCTGTGGCGGTGGCCACCTCCCCTTGCCAACTATCTGACCTGGGGCGACTGTCCGTCTCCCCTCTCCCCCCTTACTGGAGAGAGCATTAGCCCAGAGCTCCCCGGCCTGCGCCCCTCTTGCCTTCCCCACCTAGCACTGCGGATGACGGGGCACTCTCTGCCAAACCCAGGGGAGAGCTCAGGGCCCTCGGACTCGGGCCGGCGAAGGCATTCCCTTGAGCGTTTTCCTTCCCTGGTCTCCGTCCCAGCCCCTTTCCTAGATAGAGTTCAAGGGCAGCGCAGCCACTCCACAGTTCTCTTCTCTCCCACTACGGGCAGCCTGTATAGCCATCCATTGCATGTTGGTGCCAACCGGGCAACGCACCTCCCCAGCCCACCCCCACCCCAGAAAAGCAGCTTCTTCTCAGGGAACGCTGGAAGGTGGAGTTCAACTGGGCTTTCCTGGGCTGGGGGCCCAGCATGCCCCACCTCCAGCCCTGCCAATGGAGCTGAGGGCCTGGTTGGCCTCTGGAAAAAGAGAAGTGAGACTGCATGAGTAGGAAGAGCCAGAGGGAGAAAGAGAGAGGGGGGAGAGACAGACAGAGAGAGAGAGACGGACAGAGAAAGGGGGGGAGAGAGAATGACAGACAGAGAAAGGGGGAGAGTCAGAGAAAGGGAGAGAGAGGCAAACAGAAAGGGGAGAGAGAGAGAATGACAGACAGAAAGGGGGAGAGACAGACGGACAGAGATGGACAGAGAAAGGGGGAGAGACAGAGAGGGAGAGAGAGAACGACAGAGAAAGGGAGAGAGACAGAGTGGGAGAGAGAGACGGACAGAGAAAGGGGAGAGAGAGAGAGAACGACAGAGAAAGGAGAGACAGAGAAAGGGAGAGAGAGAGAATGATGGACAGAGAAAGGGGGAGAGACAGAGAGGGAGAGAGACGGACAGAGAAAGGGGAGAGAGAGAGAGAACGACAGAGAAAGGGAGAGAGACAGAGTGGGAGAGGGAGACAGAGAAAGGGGAGAGAGAGACGGACAGAGAAAGGGGAGAGAGAGAGAACGACAGAGAAAGGGGGAGAGACAGAGAGGGAGAGAGAGACGGACAGAGAAAGGGGGAGAGACAGAGAAAGGGGAGAGAGAGAGAACAACAGACGGACAGAGAAAGGGGAGAGAGAGACAGAGTGGGAGAGGGAGAGAGAGCACGAGCCCTTGATGGAGCACCCAGTGCGGGGTGTCTGGCCGTGCCTCCCTCCCTCCACCCCTGCCCCCTTGCTGGCCTGTCAGCCGTCAGCCTGGGGCCCGATTAGCCGTGCCCTACATTCCATCACATTCAGCATCACGTTTCATAACAGTCGCCAGCCCACCCTCCCTGGGAGATGGCCACCGCGGGGCCTTGTCATTGTCCCACACCCCTGTTGGCTGCTTCATAGGCGGCCCCCCCGGCTGTCCTGGGCAGGGTTTCCTCTTCTGGGTGCTCTCCCAAGCTGGGCCTTCCAGCCTAAGGTGAGAGTGAGGGCCCATCCCCTGCCCAGACTCTAGTTCTGGCTGACCTCCCATGGGTAAAGCACCCCCCTTTCCTAGGGGCCACTTGGGAAAGCCGTAGGCCCTGGATCTGAGGCAGGCGGCCCTTGGCCGTCCGCCGTCCCTCCCGTTCCTCTCCCCCTTTGGTTGAATTCTTTCTGTGAAGGCCAGCCCTCGGCCAAGTGGAGACGGAGAGATCCCCTGGGCTGTGGCTCTTGCCTGCTGCGGAGCTGAGGACCAGACAGTCGAGGCAGAAGGCATTTATTAGTCATCTAGTGTGTGCTCCGTCTCGGGGAGACAACAAACACCCGTGCACAGCCCGGCTGGAGGGGAACAGTCAGGAGCCATTCACAGAGGGACGCCCTGGCGTCCAGGGGGCTGGAAAGGCTTCCTGGACGTGGACTTTTAGCTGGGATTTCAGAGGGACGGAGAGAGCTGGGGAGAGCCAGCCTTGGGGGAGCCACAGGAAACTCCTGGCGTCGGGAGATGGAGGGTCTAGTGTGAGTGCTGGCCCAGGAGACCCGTGTGCCCGGCGGGAGGGACGCAGGTGCCCGAAGTGCGCCCCACCAATAAACTCGACACCCTTTGAGGCCCCCGGCTTCCGAGCGAACTGCTCTGTGGGGCTGAGAGGAAGATGGCGGTTTCCCTCAGAACCCCCCCTACCCCATGGCCAGAGGCAGAGCAGCCGTCGCGGTCTGGAAAGCTTGGGGTTGACTAAAACTACGAGAACGCGTGCGGATGTCCGAGCCCGCTTTCCCTGAAGCACGGCCGGCCGGGCTCAGGAGCCCCTCCGGATCCTTCTGGCCCCCCTTCTTTTCTCACGTGAGCCAACATCTGCTTTTCACCTTGGCCTTGGGCACAAAGTGCCCAGAAATAGAAGGGGAAGCGGGTGGGGACCCGGGGGTCTTGGGAACAGCTGGGCCGGGCGTCGAATGGCAGCTGGGCGGCAGGGGTGGGTTGCCCAGGGAATGGGGCCTTCCCGTGTGGGAGCGAACAGCCCAGTTGGCTTTTCAGAGGCTCGCGGGTCCCGAGGGCCGTTTTCTGGGGGTGGCTGCTTCGTCCTTCAGGAACGTCCTGGGAGGCTGTCGGCTTCTCGCCCCCCGCCCAGAACCAAGGCGGCCTAGGAGGTCCTCTGCCCAGTGAGCCTGGGCCGAGGCTTCCCAAGGAACAGTCCGGCTGGGTCTAGAGGATGGGACACCTTCTGGCCTACGTGCTTGAAAAACAACCGAGTCACCCTCCCCACCAGGGTCTTCCTTGGAGGAATAGTAACCCCTCCCTGCCTTCCAGCCCCCACTCCTGGCACGGCTCTCGGCTTAAGGCCCCGCTGGGGGCAGAGGAAAGTGTACCCAGCTGGCCGCTGGCCATGTCCTCCCCACCCCCAGGCCTGGCGTGAGCTAACCATGTGCTCCCGTCTCCCTGGGAACCCCTAATCTTGTGGCCTTCTGGACGCGAAGTCCTTGGGTTGCCGGGGCGCTCGTGTGCGTGCGTGGGCAAGCTCTCCATGTCCAAGGTCCATGGGGCAGCCCGAGGCTTCCCAGCAGCCATCCCGGACAAGCCACTTGGCCTTGGCCTTAGTTTCCTCTGTAAAGCGGAGCTAACAACGGCTCCTACCAGCCAGAGGGCTCCTGAGGATCCAGTGAGACACCCCGCTCAGGGCTCCCCAGACCTGGGAGCGCCGTGGGTCACTGCTCCCTCCCCAGAAGCAGCCTGGGCATTCGGGGCTCCCCAGACCCTCCCTCAGGAACGAGGGATGCTCGTGAGGGCTGCCGAGGTTTAGGGCACGAATGTGGGCATGTCTGGAGCGCCAGGCATCTTGGGAAATGCCCGACTCTCCCAAAGGGCCCCGCTCTGGAGGCGGCCGCATGGCCCCATCTCTTGTCACCAGCCCAGCCAGCTCCAGGAGGGACCCCCAGCCCAGGCCGCCACCTCCCGTGTCTCCTCCAGCAGAGCCCCTACCCCTGCCTGGCGGCGGCCGGATCACAGCCCCCCCACGAGACCCCACCTCGGCTACTCCGGCCTCTGAGGCAGCAGCCTCCAAGGAGGCTGGGGTGGGGCAGAGCTGCGGTTTTACTTCGTGCTGAAATAAAAAATGTGAACTATTTTGTTAGGATCCCAGTGAGAGGAATAGAAGGCGGGCAGGAGCCCCTCCAGCCCTGGGATGGGCTTTAGAGCTCCAGGCCACACGCCCTCCTGTAGGCTGGCTGGGGGCCAGGATGGAGGATGGGGCTGGGGGCCAGGATGGAGGATGGGGCTGGGGGCCAGGATGGAGGACGGGGACTGAGGTCAGACGAAGCAGCCACAAGAGTTCGCTGCCCGGGTAGGGGTCGGCTGAGGTTGTGCCTCATCGTGCCTGTCCTCAGCTGCCCCACACCTACCGGCTCCAGCCTTTGCCCAGGGCCTCTGGCGGTCCCCCTCTGCTCCCTGCTGCTTAGATGTCGGTCCAGCCCCCTCCCCCAAGGGAACTCCTAAACAGGAAATGCTTCCCGGGGCTGCGGGCTCTGGGCTGTGTCCAGTCACGCCAGGGGCCCTGCAGAAGGGCGCCGGCAGCCCAGACGGACAGTCGCAGGCCCAGCGCGGCTCCTCTGAGCCGAGGGGGCATCTCTGGGTCCCTCGGCTTTGGCGGGGTGACGCTGCCACAGCCTCTGTCCCTGCCCCTACCAGGAGCTCGGGGGATAGTCAGGAAGACCCAAGTCACTCCACCTAATAAATGGCAGCCAGGTGGCACAGCGGGCACAGTACCGGCTCCGGAGTCATCCTCCTCTTCCAGAGTTCAAACCTGGCCTCAGATACTTCTAGGTGTAAATCATGTCACCCTGTTTGCCTCAGTCTCCCCATCTGTAAAATGAACCAGAGAAGGAAATGAACGACCCCTCCAGGATCTTTGCCAAGAAAACCTCCCACGGGGCAGCAAAGAGCTGGCCCAGAGGGGGAGGCGCCCAGATCTCGGTTCTGATTCTGTCTTGTTCTTGGATCACTCCTCCTCCTCCCCCACCCCCCACCCCTCGGGATAGCCACCCAGCCCGGCGCTCCCCAGGCCCCTGCGGGGCACCTTGTTCTCAGACCGTCAGTATTGGACGTTGGGGAAGAGGCCGGCTGTTCTTCATGGTGTTCTCTGTTTCCCTCTTCTCAGGGATAGTGTGAAGACAGCCCCGAGCTCCAGGAAGGGGGATTCCCCCAGCATTGATTATGTGGAACTGCTGCAGCACTTTGAGAGGGTCCAGAACAAGCACCTGGAGATGAGACACCAGCGGAGCGGGCGAGGGGACCACCTGGACCGCAGGATCATCCTCTGAGCCCCCAGCATGCCCAGCTTGGGGGTCAGAGGCTGCTCAGGGGCCTGGTAGGGGCAGAAAGCCAAAGGGTGGTCCTGTGGACCATTTGTGGCCTTCACGGGGTCCTCTCTGGAACCCCAGCTGGGAGGTGCTTGCACTGCCCCTACAGCCAAATAGGAAGCCCGTCATTCAAGGGCAGAGGAAGAAAGGCTGCTCCCCCGTGTTGCCCGCCCAGCCGCTGCCCCCCTGACCCCAGGAAGCCCCTCTGCCCCCCTCTTTCTAGTGAGCCCCTTCCATTTGGATTGAGAGCAGAACTCGCTGCCTCGGGCTTCTGGCTCTTCCTCCAGCCTCCACCTGGATCCTAGGTTTGTATGGAATGATGGAGATCTCCCGCATCAAATAAAGGAATGATGGTAAATTCTCTCCTGCCTCCCCTTCTGTGCTGCGGCTCACTGGCTCAGTCAGGCTCCCCGGGCCCAGGAGGTGCCCCTTGGGCTGCTCTGCTGAGGTTAGACCCGAGGCTTCACCAAGGTGGCACAAAAGTGGAGGCCTCCAGGGGGAGGTGACTTGTCCAGGGTCACACCACTAGGGTATTCCTGGGCCAGGACTGCTGCTTGCCTCCATGCTAGGCTCTCTGCTGTCTTGCTATGCTAAAAATGGGGATGGGGACCCACGTGAAATTCCCTCGGGCCAGGCCCCTGCGTGCCCTAGAGGGAAACACCCCCAGGAATGCCCCAAACGGAACCAGGAGTCCCGGCAGCCTGGGCAAGATGGACTGGCAGCCAAGCACGAGCTGGGGGGCCCTCGGGGGTCCGTCTGGGGCGAGCCCATCCCAAGGTCCTGGGAGCCAGTTTCTCCGGGAAGGGAAGCCACTGATGAGTATGGTGGGCAGGGTGGGTAGAGGCCAGCAGGTGAAGCATTGCCAGAGCCAAACGGGAGTGTAGCGCGGGGGCTTCAGCTTGGGTGGCCTCCGGTGGGGGTTGGGGGCAAAGGACCCCCCAGATCGCCCTCCGAGGTTCTCCCGTGCGGCTAAGGGGCTTGTCCCCCTGGGTCCCCAGAGGAGCGGGAGGCTCGTTTGTCTAAGACATCCCCCGGCCATGCTCCGACGCCATCCCCAGCCCTAGCACCGTGCCTGGAGATGCCCCCAGCCCCTCTGATGGGCCGGCAGCGGGGGACTGGTGCCTGCACACCTCGGCCGCCAGCTGGGGGGGTCGCCCTCGAGGGGCCCCGCTAAAAAGCTCCTGGCTCGTCCCGGGTCTTTTTGTGCTTTGAACGCGGGTCTGCGTGAAGGGAAAGGAAGATGCCCTTGCTCCCCTTGGCGCCCCCGCACCTGGCCCTCCATGCCGGGGGCTGTGCCCCCTCTCCCCGGCTCCTCGATAGAAGCCCACGGGGCCCTTGGACGCGCTGTGTCCCCCTCCATCGGGTGCCTGGAGGGCCGAGCCTCCGCGGAAACCAGCGAGGTGCCGCTGGGGGTCTCAGGGGGATGGAGCAGCAGCCCCGGTCTTCTCCCTGTGGGCCCCTTTGTGCCACCCCGCACCCCTGGCGCTGCGGGACCGAGCTCACCAAACCAGTAGGGCAGCCCTGGGGCTCGGATTTCAAAGTCCTCATTCCTGGTCGTGAATGGGCCTGCGCTGAGCTCGGCCTTTCCCACAGCCGCCCCCTCCCCTCCGCTCTCTCGCTCCCTCCCCCCGCCCGCCGGGTCCCTCCCCCTCTCCCCGCGCCCATGTGACGCCGGAGCCTCCTGGGCTCGGATTACCGCCCCGCTCGTTCCCCGCCAGTCCCCGGGATCGCTGCGCTGCGCTGCGCTGCCCTGCGCCCCCGCCAGCTCCCTGCGCCCACGGCCGCGGGGGATCGGACGCGGGCCGCTGCGGGCCCTCCTTCCCGGAGTGCGGGGGGCCGGGGCCACCAGCCGAGCGGAGAGGAGTCCGCCGGCGGCGGGAGATGGATGTGGAGGGCCGGCGGCTGAGCGCATCCCCGGCCCGTGGGGCGGCCGGCCGCTGAAGCCCAGCGCGGCCAGAGGCGGGGGGCGCCCGGCCGGCCGCCCGCGGGGCCCGCCGCGCCCAGGCTCGCCGGAGCAACCCCGAGGGCTGGCACGGCTTTTTGTTCCTCCTCACTCGCCGATTCGCAGAGCCCGAGGAGCCGCGCCCCCGGCCCGCCCGGCCAGTCCCGGAGCCTGCGCCCCGGCCGGCATGGAGACCGTGGAGAAGGAGTGCGGGGCCCTGGGGGGCCTCTTCCAGGCCATCGTCAATGACATGAAGGTAACGGCGGGAGAAGGGGGGCCCCGCCCCCTCGCCGCCGCCCCCCTACCCGGACCGGGAGCCCCCGCCCCTCTGGCCGTCTGTCTGTCTGTCTGACTGGACCCAGGTGTGCTCGGCCACTGTGTCTGTGGGCTCTGGGGAGGGACTCGGCGCGCGCGCGGGCGTGTGTGTGTGTGTGTGTGTGTGTATGTATGTATGTGTGTATATTGGGGGGCTGTCTGGGGGGCTGTGTGCGCGCGCGCGCTCTCGCGGATGAGCGCGCCGTGGCAGTGGCAGTGGCAGTGGCCGTGGCCCTAGGCCGGGCTGGGGCTGCTGTCCCTGTTGTCTGGCTCGGGAAGGCAGAGGGAGGATGCTGGGGCGGAGGGACGGCCGCCCGGGTGCGCCGGCCTGTGGCTGCTGGACAGAGCCCTTCTCGGTGGGCCGGCTGGCAGCCCTCCCCGCCTGCCTGCCGAAAAAGGCTGAGGTGGGGCTGGGCCGGGGGGAAGGGGGGGACGGAGGGAGACCGAAACCTCGGTTTTCCGGAGGGGTGGGGGTGAGGGTGGAGGCGACCCCCGCCCGGAGGAGGGGAGCCCTTTAAATCCCTGGGCTCCGCTGGTTCAGACTGGGCGCCTCCTTCCTTCCCCTCATCCTCTTCCCCCATCCCCCTAACCCTCCCTCCCTCCCTCCCTCTCTCCTTCCCCCTTTCCCCCCTCCTCCCCCTGGCTCCTTGCTGCAGCCCCGGAGCCCAGACAATGCTGTCATTGCCAAGGCCAGGGGGGAAAAATAATAAAGCCGGGAGAGGGGACTTAACTCCTTCCCCCCCGGCCTGCTCCTGGCCAAGCCCCGGGGCCGGGGCCGCAGGACCAAAGTCCGAGCACATGGATCCCGCGGACCGAAGGGCCGGGATTGGTTGTTGTTACTCCGGGCTTCCCCCTCCCCCCAGGGCCGGAGGGGAGGTGGGGGAGGGGCGGTCGAGCCCACAGTTTCCCAGGCCCGTCCCGGAACTTGGGAGCAGGGGAGGAGCTGGTGGACTCAGCTGGGACAGCAAAGCCCCCCGCCTGCCCCGTCTGCTGGCCTGAGAAAAAAGGCTTCAGGAGCCCGCACTTGCCTCCTAGCCCCCCCCCCCCCCCCCCCCCCCCCCCCCCCCCCCCATCTGACTGGCCCCATTCCATGTTCTTGAACTGTCATCCTGCCTCTCTCCCCTTCCTCCGAAGCCGCCTCTGCCCGCACGCTGGAGCCACGGGGGTCCCCCACTGGAGAGCCGGGGCCAGGGCAAGCTCAAGGTCACGGAGCCGCCGCACCCCTCCCGGGCCCCCAGGAAGCCAAGAGGAAGGGGGGACCTTTGGGAAGGCAGAGCCGCCAGAAGTGACCCAGGGGAGGGAACTGAGGGCCAGGAAGTTGGGGGGCTCCAGAGCCCTCTGGAGAGAGGGCAGGAGGGGCCGTGGCCTCTCTTTTCTGGGTCCTGAGGAGGTTCTGCTGGGGGAGGGAAGTCCCAGAAGGCCCCCAGGGCCCCACAGCACCCCGCCAGCCCTCCTGTGTCCTGACTGCATACCCTCAGCTGGGGCGGGACTCCGAGGAAGCCCAGTGTTAGCAAGGTTGTGGGTCAGGCCAGCCCCCCCCCCCCCAGAACCGGGGCCCCTGGGAGCCTGGCACGCAGGGAGCGGCAAGATGAAGGGGGCAGGCCTGCCTGTACCACCCCCATCTCAGCCCCTGCTGCTCCGGGACTGTTTGGCCACTTCTCGGATTGGGGGTGGCCAGGGAGGCTTCTCCCCTGGACTGGCGTCCCAGCAGCATCGGGGGAGAAGAGAGAAGGTGGCCAGACCCCATCTCCCCCCGCCGCCCCCCCACTGGGCCACAGGCCCACCCTGGTCGGGCTTCAAGGAACAGCCCAGGGTTGGGGCGAATCGAGCTCCATTCAAACCCTGGGCCTGTTACTTGCCTGAATGGCCTCCTTCTCTCTCCATCTCAGTTTCTGCCTCTGCAAAATAAGGGAAACACAACGGACTGAGGATCCCATCCGGATAGCTTTCCCCAGCCCCCCCCCCCCCATGTTCAGCGCTTCGACGCATCTCGTTCTTTGTGGCCCCATTTCTTGGCAAAGATATTGGAGCCGTTGGGTAATTCCTTC